>NC_043962.1:55165794-55245283 GCF_902148855.1 Sphaeramia orbicularis
TGGCTCTCAGTCTGCGCTCCAATTCATCCAAAGGTGTTCTATGGGGCGGGGAGTCTGTGCAGGCCAGTCCAGTTCATCCACACCAGACTCTGTCATCCATGTCTTTATGGACCTTGCTTTGTGCACTGGTGCACAGTCATGTTGGAAGAGGAAGGGGCCAGCTCCAAACTGTTCCCACAAAGTTGGGAGCATGGAACTGTCCAAAATGTCTTGGTATGCTGAAGCATTCCAGTTCCTTTCACTGGAACTAAGGGGCCAAGCCCAGCTCCTGAAAAACAACCCCACACCATAATCCCCCCTCCACCAAACTTTACACTTGGCACAATGCACACATGCACAATGCATGACAATCGTTCTTCTGGCAACTGCCAAACCCAGACCCATCCGTCAGATTGCCAGATGGAGAAGTGTGATTGGTCAGTCCGAGAAGGTGCCTCCACTGCTCTAGAGTCCAGTGGCGGCGTGCTTTACACCACTGCATCCGGCGCTTTGCATTGCACTTGGTGATGTATGGTTGGATGCAGCTGCTCGGCCACGGAAACCCATTCCATGAAGCTCTCTGTGCACTGTTCTGGAGCTAATCTGAAGGCCACATGAAGTTTGGAGGTCTGTACGATTGACTCTGCAGAAAGTCGGCGACCTCTTCACACTATGCGCCTCAGCATCAGCTGACCCCGCTCCGTCAGTTTCCGTGGCCTACCACTTCGTGGCTGAGTTGCTGTCGTTCCCAAACACTTCCGCTTTCTTATAATACAGCTGACAGTTGACTGTGGAATATTTAGGAGCCAGGAAATTTCACCACTGGATTTGTTGCACAGGTGGCATCCTATCACAGTTCCATGCTGGAATTCACTGAGCTCCTGAGAGCGACCCATTATTTCACAAATGTTTGTAAAAGCAGTCTGCATGCCTAGGTGCTTGATTTTATACACCTGTGGCCATGGAAGTGATTGGACACCTGATTCTGATTATTTGGATGGGGGAGACAATACTTTTGGCAATATAGTGTATCATATCCAGATGAAGGTCTGAATGATACAAAAAATTCTACCCATGAAACAATTATATTTTGCTTAAGAATTACTTCTGGTTTATTGTGATATAAATGTTTGACGTAAAAACACAAATCGACAATGCTGAGCCAAAGAGTGCAGCCAAATATTCCTGCCATGTTCAACCAATGGCATGAATATTTAGCAACCCTCATTCACCCAGCATGTTCCATTTGTATATTTTTATGGCCAGAACAATCACAAAACACTAAACCAGCTGTCTAAAGCAAAAATATAATTGTTTTATTGTTAGAATTGTTCTGCCAAGCATACCTTTTTCTGAATATGATATGAACATAAGGAAAGAGAGGGGTGATTCCAAACTTGAACGTTAGTATATGCAGTACTGCTTCATCTTTATATTCAGATGCTTTTCTGCTCTTACAGATTGATGTAATTATCACTCCTTTGATATTTTTCTAACATCTATTTTCTGTTTTCATACAGCTCTCATGAAGATGATTACTACATTCCCCCAGCACGCACGTTTCCAACACACAGGCTAGCGGACTCAGAATCTTCATCATCTTCCCCTGACCAAGGGCCATCAAAAAGAACCCGGGGCCAGGATCAGGGTCGGGGCTGGGGCCAGCAAACCAGCAAGGAGCCAAGGTTGGACGCTGGAGATTTTGAGTCTCAGCAGGAGAGGTGGCACAGCAAGGAAAGGCCAGATGTTAATCCTCCAACACTGAGGTTTGAGCCCACCTGGCCCAGGATTGACACCACAGTCAGCTGGTCTCCTTTGAGCTCTTCAACTTTTCTTCAGTGGTAATGTACTGCATACAATAATAAATAACACCAACGCTAATGCTGCATGATGGCTGGCACAAGGTGCACTTTACAAGTGGTCTCCCCTCTCAGCTGACACTTTTTACATTTTTCTCTCCGTCATCCTTTTGTCTGGCCTGGTTCATGTACCCTTTAGGGCTGATTTTTGGGGGACGAAGTGGCCATATAATTTTCCTTTCCCGAAAAGCACCATGTCCAGGGACAGATTTGAAGCCATTTTTTGGTCTCTACATATTTCTGATGTCAATGAAGATGAAGAGAATGAAAGAAAAAGAGGAACACCCCAGTTTGACAGCTGTTCAAAATCAAGCCACTTTATGGTGAGCTTGTGGACGCCTGTTACTCTGTTTTCCAACCACACCAGGACATATCAGTTGATGAGAGGATGGTGGCAAGCAAAGCCAGAATATGATTCAGACAATATATGAAAGATAAACCAACAAAATTTGCTTCCAAATTATTTGTATTGGCAGACTCCCAAACTGGCTACACCTTCAATTTTTTTATTTATCAAGGAAAGGATCAGACCAGTGTCAAACATAGGGGACAGAAGCAGGATGGCCTCAGCGTTACATCTGTAATGGACACTATGAAGTTTGAACTCCTCGGAAAAGGCTACCGCCTTTATGTTGATAACTTTTACGCTAGCCCACTGCTTTTCAATATGCTGGCAGATAATCACACAGCAGCTTGTGGCACAATAAGGGAGAGGGATTCCCACGAACCACCATCAACGACCTCCAAAAGAAGCCTGAGAGGGGAGACATGATGTGGATCTGTAAGGGTAACCTCTTTGCACTCAGAATCAGACCTCCATGTCTCAAAAACAATTTAGAGAGGTCCTCATGAGGAAAATCGTTGAGCACGCCAACGCTGTAGTTGCTGAAGCTGCCCCCCGACCCAGCCTCACCAACACCTGCATGCCAGTTTTTTCAAGGGAGAACTGGCACTCAGGACCATAGGAAGTGTGTGGTCTGTGCAGCCAAGGAGAGGCAAAACAGACACCTGTCTGTAAGGTGAAAGACATGAAGACCCCCATTTACTGCTCCAAGTGCAGCGTTTCACTTTGCCTTGTTCCTGAAAGAAACTGCTTCTTGGAGCATCACAACATGGGACTTCCAACTCAGTCTGCTGCCAGCCAGCCACCCCCACCTCATGATAGCCAATGGACATTTTTGGAGTTTGTTGCACTGTTTCTGTTTTGAATGTTTGTATTAGTTTTTTGAAGAGTACATTGTTTGCACTGATTTTGATATTTATTTTTCTCTAATTGGATTTATTACACCTTTATAGCACATTAGCATTTGTTCAACTTTATTGTCTGTTTGAAGTGGACTGTTTACATCTTTACTGCACATTTGTTCAACTTTAAATTTGGATATTTACTTTTACTGTTTATTTTTATTACAATTATATTTAGTTTTGAGGAAGTTGTTAATAAAACTACTCAATTTGGAGACAAAATGATACATTTTGATATGCTTTAATTGATTATATTCTGTGCACAAAGGTAGAAGTTGATGAAGCACAAGGTAAATGTCATACCTAAAAGCTCCAGTAGATGGTAGTAGACTCCTGTAATGGATATAACTTATGTAAAAGTGCCAGTTTTTATTGGAAGTGGAAAATAACCCATTTGGCACAGTTTGGCACACTTTGGTGCCAAACTGTGCCAAATAGAATGTCAGCCTGGTTTTATCTTTACTAAAACCTTTCTGGAGGCTTTGCCCTTTGCTCTAATTATATCAACTTTTGTACATTTGTTGCCAAGGAGTTGCTGAAAGTGATCAATGGCATCTCTCTTCATGGACTCATCGTTAGCAGTATGTTATCCTCTGTCAAATAAGGGAAAAAAACAGGCAAGGATAAAAACTTCAAATTTCTCTTTTAGTTTGTTACAGTTTACTCAGACATAGTAATAGATATAACATTTTAGACAATGGGAATAGATTCTGTGAGGTCTCTAAATGTCCATAGACACCAAGAACATCCATATGAACCTTATTACTGTGGAGTAATTCTTCATTTACTTCAGGTATATCTTTTAAGGCATTTTTCCCTGAAAATGGTCAGGGTGAAACAGATTAAAAAAAAAAAAAAAAAAAAAAAAAAACCTCAATTGCATTGTTTTTTTCATGCCTAAAGAGGAATAAAAACACTCAGGAAAATATCTTTAGAAAGGTTCTCACAATTCATGCATAAAAGGGTTAAAAAGTTCTGGTTTGAAGTGTCTTCTTTGGTTGTTATGATACTGTGACAAATTTTATACTGTTCTGCGTAATGTAAAGTCATACAGCTAAAGATATCAAACCACATTAACTATGTTTACATAGCAAGACAAAGACACTGTTTCATTACATTAATTTCATTGTTTCCTTGTAGGACAGCCACAATCCATTTGTAGTCATAACGTCACCTCATCTCATAGGGAGGGCAACACCACCAGGTATATCAACAGGACACCTGAAGCTCAGGTGCAGGTGATCGGCAACAGCTAATCAGGCCAACATGACTAAAACAACTGAATACAGCTCCTGTCATGTCTGCTGTGTTTCTAAACCACTTCACCATGTCACTGTCCAGCTGGGTCGTTCCATGTCAAATCACCCAAAAAAAATGACATTTTAAACCCCACCTCCTCCAGATTCAATGAAAATTGGTTTATAGGTAAATCCTAGCCAGAAAAGCCAAATTTTCAAATTTTAGCAAAATCGAACCAACGGTTTTTGAGATATCGCCATTTCTTTTTTTCACTTTTTCGCGAAAAAGGGCGTGGACGCCAAATTTCAAAGTGCTGTCTCTCGCAACCAGTGGTCCGATTTTCAAAAATAAAGTATATTTTGAAGGGGAGATCATAAGAAATCTAAGTACATCATTAGTTTTATCTTTTAAGTGATATATCTCATCATGACCTTTTGACCTATATTTTGACCTTGAAATTGACAGTTTGGGACAAATGACCCCGCGACGACTTTTCCTGAAAATTGTAGCCCAACATGTTGCCTACAACATATAAAGAAATTGGAGAGGTAATATTTTTCATTTTGAAGCAATATCAATTAGAATGAGACATACTTGCCATTCTAAAATGATCATCCCTGTATTCTGTGTACATAAACCATGTATTATCCATGTACATCACTATTCACAAAGTCAAGAGAAGATTATGCCAATTATCAGTCTTAATATGGAAAATCCAGTGTCTTTAGTCTTTTTATGTAATGACATGTCTATTCAGTGTCAAGAATCCATTTGTTGCATTCACTTGAAATCCTGAAAAGGTCATCTGAAGAGAGGCAATAGTTTCTAGTAGAGGAGGAGGTTAGGTACGGAGCAGTTATACACATAGAATATCCGACTCCGGGATCCAACATTGGTCATCCCTTGATGGCCAATGGAAGGTTTTAGCAGGTCCAGATGGATGCATAAATTTGATGTGGTAGTCACCGAATTCCTCAGAAATTTCGTCAACTAGTCTGATCCACGGATGTTCATCATACATACAGCAGACGAAATTCTGCTGTTTATTTCCAAGGGAATTTGCATGACCCTGGGTGTACATGTTTCATTGTTGGCGTCTTGGATTTGTACCAAATCTGGAGGACTGTCCTGCTCAGAGAGTTTAAAGGCTTTAATCTGAGTGAGGGAGACAGGTACAAAACGATGATACTGCAGAGTGCCTTTGATAGTCCTTGCTAACTGGAATCGAGGTTTGAGGTTTTCTTCGTTGGCGGCGACTTCATCTTGTGTGACATGAAAGAAGGAGATTCCAGGGATATTCTTGACACAGTATTCAAACATTGCTTTAGAATCCATAATATAATATATATATATATATATATATATATATATATATATATATATATATATATATATATATAATAATAGAATACAGACATGAAAGACAGTGTACAAGATTCACATTCTTGTGTGATGTAATTTAGGGCAGACATATGGTCTGCAGTTTAAGTGGGTTAGGTCACGTGACCCCTGACTTGTATTCTAGATATTTTTGAATAAAGTTTCAGTTGAGAATAGCATGCACTACTGCAAGCAAGTGGTTTTGAGTTGTCTTGTTAGTAGTGTAGAGACAGAGAACATGTTAACCATGTGGTAAGCATATAATGTGTGAAATGTGTTGAATTGTGTGTATGGATGTACATAGAATGTACAGGAGTAGGACTTTTAGCTGTGGTAATGCACATTTCAAACTGATGCTGCTTCAAAATGAAAATATTACCTCTCCAGTTTCTTCATATGTTGTAGGCAACATGTTGGGCTACAATTTTCAGGAAAAGTCATCGCGGGGTCATTTGTCCCAAATTGTCAATTTCAAGGTCAAAATATAGGTCAAAAGGTCATGATAGGGTCATAAGGTCATATCACTTAAAAGATAAAACTAATGATGTATTTAGATTCCTTATGATCTCCCCTTCACAAATATACTTTATTTTTAAAATCGGACCACTGGTTGCCGAGATACAGCACTTTAAAATTTGGCAGCCACGCCCTTTTTCGCGAAAAAGTGAAAAAAAGAAATGGCGATATCTCAAAAACCGTTGGTCTGATTTTGCTCAAATTTGAAAATTTGGCTTTTCTGGCTAGGATTTACCTATAAACCAATTTTCATTGAATTTGGAGGAGGTAGGGTTTAACTCATTGGGTGATCTGACATGTGACCCAGCTACAGGCTGCTTCAGCCTGGACTTGGACATGACCTCAGGGCTCTTAATTCTCACGCCTTGGGGGTGAAACACTCGCATTTCAACCTGTTCACATGCCACACCTTGTATTTCTCATGCAGAGAAATTACCAGGATAATGCACACCACTTTGGGCCAATATTTTTATAACAGTGGAACAGGTAGGAATCAAGTGGGTTCCTTGTAGAGTTCAGAAGGCTCCTGCATGCACCAGCTAATCAATTAAAAAGAATATAGCTGCTAACAGCCAATTTAAAAAAAAAAAAAAAAAATCGCATTGCTATATCCAAGTAAGAGTTAGATATTCCCATTACACTACTGTTACAGAAGAGGACAGCTACAGTACAATAAACACTATCTCTCCCTCTCTCTCTCTAAGAAATGCTGAATTAAATAAATATGTTTATTTGTATGATTTTATGTGTCATTATCAGACCAGATCCCCGTCCCCACCCCATCCAAACCCCTGCTGCCAAAATCTCACCCTGAACTCAGTTCAAAACTTGAGAGCCCTGTTACCTTGTAATGACAAGTGGACCTATTGTTAAAAAAAAAAAAAAAAAAAAAAAAAAAAAAAAAGACCTCGGAATCAAAACAGCATGCCCTGTCACAATTTCCACATGGAAAGTGTCTAGTTTGAATTTACCTAGAGCTGAACAGCTACAGATTCAAGGTTTTAACTACGATATAGACATGTTTTTATATCTGGGTCAAACTACATTTTAAAGCAAATTTACAGCTATTTTAAACTACTTTCGCAATTAAATTTATCCCAGCGGTGCCTCCAATTTTTTATGTAGTACACACACCACTCTATATAAGACCTTTAAAGACAATGGAAGGGTCTAGGGCTCGTTTAGGATAAAGGTAGACACCACGCAGGTGTACCTGGTTAGTGGATAATGGACTCTATGCACAGCCCCACTACTTCCCGAACCCCAGGTGGGTCCTTTATTTCCTATCTTTTATTATTGGACACACTGATTAAACCAGTGTGCCTAATTAATCACAGTCACAACAAGGAGCACAGGCACACCTGGATTAATCCGTGTGTCCAATAATAAAAGACAGGAAATAAAGGACCCACCTGGGGTTCAGGAAGTAGTGGGGCTGTGCATAGAGCCCATTTCAAGATATAAAGCAAATATATATTAGTAATAAGTCCTAAGTTAGAATAATGAGACTCAGAGATAGTTTTAGCATTTAGGCAAAATGTAAAAGCCTTAGTTTTAAATTTGAATATTAATTTGGCAGAATAAATATTAAAGTCCCTAACAAAAATGTAAGTAACCCATTAGACAGATTATGAAAAACATAAAACTAGGGATGTAACGATTACCAGTATAATAATAAACCACAGTAAAATTGCAGACGGTTTATTACCATTGAAATTTTAATTATCATGATAACCGTGTTTGATTACCGCACTTTTCCAGAGAAAACGCCTTTGTAAAGATATGCTTTTATGTCAAATATTGAATAGTTTTAATTTATTACAATTTGACTTTCTATACCTAATATTCGGAACCAATATTACTTTTAAAGTCTTTGACAAAGTTCGTTAAGCATCTGTGTGTTATTCATGCAATAAAGTATATACATTTTTCAAATCAGATTTTATATTATTTTGTGTTTTCTGGCCTTTTATGCTTATATAGTAGTTAAAGTGGAAAAAAATGACATGAGATAGATGAAGTTGTGCTAAAAAAAAAAAAAATTCCAAACATGGGTATCGTGAACATTTATATAGTATATAAAGGCAAATCAAGAGGACTGAAAAACGGACAAAATAGACTCAGACCACTAAGGGTTAATATTTGAATGTTTCCGCCAAGAGGAAGTACATTGTGCCAATTATTATATTTGACTTTTTTTGTTATTGTTTTTTTTTTGTTGTTGTTTTTTTGTTTGCTTTTTTTTTTCAAAATACAACTTGGTTAAATTATTTCAGTGTGTGTATGAGTACTTTTTGAACATTTTGAGTACAATTTCAATAATACCACAATAATAATGGTAACCATGATATGAAATTTTCATATCATTACATCCCTAAATAAAACAATACTCCCCAAAACAAATTAAACCCATTTAAATCAAAAACAAAATAGCTTCCCCTTAGCCGCAATGTACCATGGCCAATACACAACATACAATGGCTTGACAGAAAACGGAAGCTCAGATATGTGTGAATTTAACTAAACTAGCATTAGCATTGGTGGTGGGCCCACACACACACACACACGGTCAAGTTGAGTACTACTCACAACTCCCTCAGTTTAACCCACGGAACCACGGACAAAAGAACGTGGCAGGCTGTTGGGTCTTGAAAAACACTGACTGCGATGAAATAAAGCTCGGAAAACGATGAGTGCGTTGAAATATAAACGTCCGGTTCCTTGGCAGTGATGCAGCAGAATGATAGCCTAGCATTAGCATGCTGCGGCGTTAGCTTCTCCGTCCGCGGCTCCCTCGGTGGAATGTCCTCCGACAGTCGGTGCTCGGCTCTGGTTCAAACACAGTCTTTTCTGGTATCTTTACAGTCTCCGGTCCTCTTCTGTGAGTCACTCGGGTTCATTCAGTCGGTTTCCCGTTCCTCCATGTGTAGAGGCTCTGGGAGCTCAACTGTTTGTGCTCGTGGCTCTGCGCAGACTCCCTCCCACCTGTCCAGAGCTATATAAATAGAGTTACAACATGCTTTGATGTCGCCGCTCCGGTGATCACGTGGTTCACGTAACCCTGATAGAGGGTATGCACGTGACGTAACCGCTAGCGGAAGTCACCGCGGCTCCGCCCACTGAGTGTCAGAAAGAGGGAGATGAGTGACAGCGCTGGTTTCAGTACTGTCTAAACTGAGGAAGAATATTTAATAAAAATGGGGCAGAGCTGTTGTGAGACAGATTATATGAACAGGTTTGAACAACAGTGGGAGCTATTGTTTTACAGACGCGAAAGACAAAGAAAAGGAGATGGATCCAGGAAACCAAACCTTCACAAGAAACAAGGGATGCTCTCATATATTTTTTGTTTACTTAAAGCTACCTACCGATGTGGCATTTCTCACAACACTTTGCAAAAGTTTGAACATGAACAACCCGCCTCCCTCCAAAGCCCCGCCACTTCCCCCTCTGCCTGAGCTCTGACGCTCTCCTCCTCTCACTGATGCGCACGGAGGAAGCAGAGGTGGAGGTCCGGTCCTCTTCGGTGTGTCCGTGGACCCCTCCCTCAGTAATCAGACACATCATCCACCTGCTGCGGGCCCGCGGCCCCTGTTTCATCAGTAGACTGTATTTAAGGGTCTGGTCTGTGCAGTTCTGGGTCAGTGTCTTCACTGCACCACGGAGATGAGGTGCCCAGGCGACGGGCGCACGCACTGTGAACGCACGGCCTCTGCGAATTTTCCGTGGACATTTGAGGTTTCATAGTTCATACATTTATCATCCTACATAATCCTACATGTGTGACACTATGTACATGTACCTGTATGAGTCCCACAGTCATAAAAGCTGAGCTTTGTGCAGACCTGTTCAGTCCAGTACAGCTGACTTCCGGACTTTTATCCCCATCCTTCATTCATCGGACTCCTGTTTGTTCCCTTAGTTGTTGTTTCTTTTAATAAATCCGTTTTTTCCTTCCATGTGTGCATTTGAGTTTATCCATTAACGTCCTTAAACAGTAGACTGTGGTCAGTGACAGGAGGAGCAGCGACAGTGAAGCGTCAGATTCAGAGGACACATACCGGATGCGGAGACAGCGATAATGGATGATTGACAGGAGGCTCAGCCAGGTTCGGCCAATTATTCATTTGGACCGAATAAAATGATTGGTCAGACTTTATAGTAATATATGAGAATTAAACATTTTTGAGTTTCAATACCTGGTGGATTTCTTTTACATTTTAATTTGACACACACTTATTAGGACATTTTAAGACAAAGAAAAGTGTAAAAAGCCACATCATATGGTATAGCTTTAATATCATGTAAATTTGCAGGTGGCGGATATACAATGTATTCATACACAAGTGTATGTATGCATATATGAAGTAGAGTATATAATTTATAACTCATTGAGGAATTTATGTATTGAATACAGAAATTAATATCAGTGACTCTGATATTATTTTAAACATCCAGCATTGAAATATAATAATATATCTGAGGAAAACTTAACTGTGGAGCTGAAATGATTGTTACTGAATGTGGGTCATACTGCTGCTACACTGGAATTTCCCAGTTTGGGTTAAATTACATCTATCTATCTATCTATCTATCTATCTATCTATCTATCTATTATCTATCTATCTATCTATCTATCTATCTATCTATCTATCTATCTATCTATCTATCTATCTATCTATCTATCTATCTGTCTGTCTGTCTGTCTGTCTAATCTAATCGATAATTTAATAGAATGGAGTACAAAAATATTCAATTCCAATTTTCCTGAATCGAAGCTTCATTTCCTTCATTCCTCGCTGTTAAACATTGGTTCCACTGTTGTGTTTCACACAGATTCTTATTGTGGCGCACATGACTCCAGGATCCACCCACAGTTGGATGTTATTTCCATGTTCAGTTGGTAGAAGTTTGTCAGTTGGATCCAAATGTGTTCCAGACTGACTGACAGACTGTTTATAGATGTCACTGGATACCGCAAGACTAGTACCTGCAAACCACGGCCATAAAACTGAAAATGAAACTCAAGATGTTTGTAAGACGAGGGTCAATAAAGCATAAGACGGTGGCTGGGGAGAGATTAATATAATCAATAATAATAATAATAATAATAATAATAATAATATATAATATATATAATATAATATATATATAATAATATATATATATAGATTATACACGTAATTATACATGTATGTTATATATATTTTATACTGCTATATTGTTTTTATCTATATTTTTCATATATTAGTATATATTTTTTTTATAATCCTTTTACTTTTATACTTTTTGTGGTTGTTGTTTCAGTTGGTTCTGGATTAAAAGACAATTTGTTTTTGTTTCACATTGTAATTTTTTTTTTCACCTATTGAAATAATCATTTAATCGAGCTGAAACCAAAATATAATTTAAAAAACATAATCAATAGATGACTTGATTACAAAAGTAATGGATAACTGCAGCTCTACATTATATTTCTTTTATATCTAATATTAACTCATGTGTTGAACACCAGCGGTCTAGGATCCTCGTCTGATTTAAGCCGGTAAAGCCTGAAGTGCAACACACAAACAAACACCACCTGACTGATCGATACCATCTGGGCTTCCGCCTGCGAACATCAGCACCACTCTTTGTTGTCTTCAAGTGTTGTGTATGAAGTGCATTCATCTGTCCTTTTATTCTTTGGAGCCACAGATAAGTGCCCCATCATGACGCTGCTGCCGCCACTGCCTCCATCTGCACTGATGAAAAAGGGGAGAGAGGGAGCACTCAGGCCCACCTGGAGCCCCCCGACCCCCCGCCCCCAGTGGTTTTAAGTGGCCTTGGAGTGTGCTTTCAGAAAAATATCACTGGCAGAAAGGAAAGTCATGTCAGTCCTTAAATGATCCTTGAGCTGATGCACTTTTGCTTCAGCGACGCCACGGCAACCGAAATATGAAGAAATACACATTTTTACTTTAAGCTTTATCCAAAACTGGATAAGTCACATATTAAATACTGTACAGTCTTAGAACGAAAATATGGTGAATATATTGAAATCTCTCAGTAAGTACATCCTCCAGCTGGTATTTATCAGATTACCATCACACTGTAAAAAAAAACAGTAAAAACCAGTATTATTCCAGCAGCAGGAGTGTCGAAAAAATACTGTAAAATAACAGAAAATAACCATCTCATAAAAAACGGTAATTTTCCATAATTAAAATGCAGCTTTTGCCCTAACTTTACATGAGATTTTGCATATTTTTTTGACCTTTTAATATTTAATAAAGAATATTTCATGTATAAAAAAAATCAAATTACCTATAAATAAATATAGAAATGATTTTCAATGAGACTCAGTTGTACAATCCACTGATAAAAACTGTATTTGGACAGTTTATCAGTTCTTATACATGTTATACATTCACAAAAATAGATTTATTCAACATTTTTGTTGTGAAACCTCCTGTAATTACACAAAATATTTGTCAATTAACAAACAAGTCTTGTTAAACTTACAGAACAAATACGGTTAACGGTTAATTGTCTGTAATTTTATCTCATTTTGTTATTTTTTACAGTATTAAACTTTAAATTAACAGTTAATCTCATAAGTAGAAAAGAAATATTGTGAAATTATGGTACATTTGCAAATGTATTTTAACTGTATTTTTCTGTGAAAAAAGAAAAAATTCTTTTAAAAATACTGACATTTTATGGTTATTCACAGTTACAGTTTTTTCATCTTATTTCCATTTGACATGTAAAATCCCAGTCTATTTTGGTCATTTCATTGATATTTTCCTGTATCTTAAAAAATACAGGAAAATCTGTAAAATAAACAGTGAAAATCTTCTTTCTTCTTCTTCTCTCTGCTTCTTCTTCTTCTCTCTTCTTCTTCTTCTTTTTTGCGTGAAATGTCAATACTGTGTACTACTAAAATTCTGTTAAATTACTTTTTTTTTTCAGTGTAAAATATACAAACGCCACCTCTATATGATATAGATGAAAGAACTATATACAAGATATAATGGATATATACAGTCAATCAAGATTAAAATAACAGGGACAAGATAAAAGCAGAGGTTTTGAGGAGTGAGAGGGGTTTACAGGGGTCACAAAACTACTTTGAACCTGTTCCTTCCACCTAAATTGTGTTAATTTTCTCCATTTGTCATTCTAAGTTACAAAGCTTATAACTGAAGGACAAAATTAAATAATGATGCCTCACTTAAAAGGCAACAACCTCTAGTTCGACTTCTTTTATTTTTTGAGCAAATTGTTATTTTTAGTATGTGGCTAAAATACAACCTCTACAACATAAGGTTAAATTTAGCTGATCCCCCCCCCCCCTTTTTTTTTAAAGTCTATTTTTAAAGAGGAACATAATTAATCAGACAGTCCCATTAGTTTTAATGATATCTAGATTCAATAATTACATTTTTCCTAATTTCATTGTACATGACAATATACAATGTATACAATGTTTTGTTTGTTAATTTATAGTGAACGAGTGATATGCTAATGTTGACTGTTTGATGTTTTGTTTCTGTCACCTGCCTAGTAGGAACTGCAGATGAAAAGTAGTTATTTTTTACTAATTCTGGAATATTTACATAGATGTATTTTTTATACAGCAATGTTCATAAATGTGTATGGTCCCCATTAAATAAACCAATAAAATAAAATAAAGGCTATTCTATTCTATTCTATTCTATTCTATTCTATTCTATTCTATTGGCAAAATGAACTTAGTGATGCTGTTGCAGAGAACCTAATCGTTCTAATGTAATAGCATGTGGTATAGCATGCCTATATTAACAGAAGTTTACTGTAGAAACTTTAATATATTTCATCCCAAACGGCCATCAGCTCACTGGTGGGAACAGAACAGGTAATAGGAATAAAAACAGGCATGGAAACAAAATTATTCCAACTTTATGAACAACAGTGTACTTTTCCCATGTCCTGTAATTCATGTCAACACTGAAAATGAATCAACAGTTAAATAGTTAAATGACCTGAGTTTCATTGAACAGGTGACATGAGGCTGTGCTCTCATTGGACGGTTAAAGGTCCACCCTGGAGCCACGTTCTAACCCGTTAGCCAATCACAGTTGTTCGTATTGTCTTGTCCTCATGTGATTGGATCATTCCTCTTAGTTGCCATGTCACCTTGACTGAAATGCAGACGCTCTCAGATCAAAATGAATGTAAAGTAGAACATGAACCTGCTCCAGATGGAACAGTTCGTTCCTGTTCAGCCTGATAGGAAATGCATGAACACAGAGGCGGGGGTTTAGGGGATGGGGGTCCGAAGTGAGTTATACTGGCTTTCAAAGACACATATTCAGTCAGAACTGATACGTCATAATCTGATCTAATGACTAATCTCACGTCATGTGTTTTGTGTGTGTTCTTAGTTGAACTAGATGAACACAAATCCCTCCGAGCCCTGATGTCCTGGGGTCACGCTGTCACCCCATGTCTCTGACCAAATGGGCTGTTGGATCAGGTGAGTTCACCATGAGTTTATATCAGTGCCATCAATCTGGTCTGAATTTAGAAGGAAGCAAACATTATTATACTGGAACAAGAGCATGTGGTCCAGTCTGTATAAGAGATAGATAGATAGATAGATAGATAGATAGATAGATAGATAGATAGATAGATAGATAGATAGATAGATAGATAGATAGATAGATAGATAGATAGATAGATATAGATAGATAGTAGATAGATAGATAGATAGATAGATAGATAGATAGATGATGCACAGGTGGACGGATGGATGGATAAGTGGATGACTGATGATGGATGGATGACATTAATAGTATTTATTACAATAAAATTATCTGAGTTTAATCTCAGTCTCTGACTCTTATGAGTTTTTTCTCATATTTATATAATACGTATGAACAGAAAATATCCATGTTTTATTTCTTGTACTTTAATCAGAAAACTGATAATTGAATTATTCTTCAAGAATATCTGAGATTTTTGAACTGAGTTGTTTTATTTTTTATTGTTGAGTTTGATTAAACTGAGCCCAGTCACAAACACTTCTGTCATAATTCCAAACCCATGTGGTACTGGTCATATTTAAAGGGGTTTCCTTTGTCTGTATAGACCTGATGACTCACTCCATGTGACCTCTGACCTTCACATGATCTGGTTATCACGGTAACAGCAAAAAAAAAAAAAAAATGAAAAAATGATGAAAAAAAACAGGAAGCAGCTCAGAAAGTGGAGAAATAAAGAAAAGCAGAAGTTTGTGTTAGTTCCTGTTCAGACGACATGAAGACTCGGTGTGTGTTCCATCGTCTCGGTGAGTCCAACCATCAAACACTGGCCTGATCGATCACTGATCGGACCCATGGGTTCCTGATCAGGTCCACTTGAACAGGATGAGGTCAAAGGTCAACGTTCAGATGGAAAGGAGCAGTTTGATCCTGGGTTTGATGTGTCGACTGGAGCTGACCTTAAAGGCGTTTCCATGGCGCCAGACGACAACACACAAACAGCTGATTGGACCGATGATTGATCTGTATTGATTAGAAGTCAAACATTATTAGTGTTGATTGGTTCCATTAGAGTCAGTTTGAACATTTGGATCAAAGAAGTCCATCTGTCCTTTAGAAGTGTTCAACTGAACCTTCTGCTGTGGAGTTGAATGACAGCTGTCAATCAAACAAAGGTCTGTTTAGTCTGGTTTAACTGGTCTGTTTAGTCTGGTTTAACTGGTCTGTTTAGTCTGGTTAAACTGGTCTGTTTAGTCTGGTTTAACTGGTCTGTTTAGTCTGGTTAAACTGGTCTGTTTAGTCTGGTTAAACTGGTCTGTTTAGTCTGGTTTAACTGGTCTGTTTAGTCTGGTTAAACTGGTCTGTTTAGTCTGGTTTAACTGGTCTGTTTAGTCTGGTTAAACTGGTCTGTTTAGTCTGGTTTACCTGGTCTTTTTAGTCTGGTTAAACTGGTCTGTTTAGTCTGGTTAAACTGGTCTCTGGTGGGTCTGTTTAGTCTGGTTAAACTGGTCTGTTTAGTTCGGTTAAACTGGTCTGTTTAGTCTGGTTTAACTGTTCTGTCTAGTCTGGTTAAACTGGTCTGTTTCGTCCGGTTAAACTGGTCTGTTCAGTCTGGTTAAACTGGTCTGTGGTGGGTCTGTTTAGTCTGGTTAAACTGGTCTGTTTAGTTTGGTTAAACTGGTCTGTTTTAACTGGTCTGTTTAGTCTGGTTAAACTGGTCTCTGTCTGTCCACTCCCTTAAACTGACTCTGGATTAGATTGAGTTGTTTTTTTGTTCAGACCGAACTCTGTCTCGTCTACAAACACGTCCAACCACAGACCATTAGTGAAGGAAGACGCTCCACTGTGGACAACAGAGGACAAACACAACACTGGGGTCATTGGACACCATTGGTTTGGGTTGACCTCTGACCTGTGTCCTCTGACCTCTGACCTGTGTCCTCTGACCTCTGTCCTCTGACCTGTGTCCTCTGACCTCTGACCTGTGTCCTCTGTCCTCTTCAGGTGTCTGTGTCCTGCTGCTGTCTGGACTGAATGTTTCTTCAGGTGAGATGATGAATTCAACCAATCAGACTCAATAACAGTTGGACATTTGGTCCATGTGTCTTTAACCTGTTGAATGTGTTGACTCTGTCCAGTCTCTGTGGACGTCTTTCCAAACGTTCAGCAGTTCTTCAGAGGAGACAGTTTTTTGTGAGTTGTGCAGATGTCCAGACAGCTGGATGGACAGTGAAGAGGACACTGAGGGAGACACTGAGGAACAGAATCACTGAGACATGTGCAGAGTTTGGAAGGATAGACGGGACATTCTGCGTTGTCGATCGTCTCACGCCAGGGGCCAGTGGAGTTTACTGGTGTGAGACCAGTTCAGGACAGCAGAGTGACCAGGTGTCCATCACTGTAACAGGTGAATAAACTGAGCTGTGATTGGTTGAAGTGTGTCTCTAACAGGATTGGTGGTTCCTGAGGGAACTCCAGCTTTAACTGGAGGTTTCCAGTGTGGCCTTGTGGGTAGCAGGTTCTGTTCCAGACAGTGGACGTGGACCACAGCTCAGTCTCACCACCAATCAGCTCTCTGTATAGTTGGTGTGAGGACAGTGGGCGGAGTCACACACATATTAGCTGTAGATGAGGACATCCCATATTCATCTAGTTTCAGATATGGACACAGTTCAATGTTGAAGTCCCCTTTATGACCTTAGATCAGAACCACTGTTGGGAGTCCACTTCATGTGTGTGTCCTTTGTCTTTATTTGTGTCTCTGGTCTCATTTGTCCAACTCTGCTTGTATTTAACAGATTTTTATGTAATCTTGGACATCCCTGCACTTCCTGTGGAGACAGGAAGTGATGTCACTCTGCGCTGTATAGTCAGAGATGGTTCAACACCGAAAGCCGAGTTTATAAAAACGGTCGGACACTCACATCTGTCCCAGTAGAAGAGTGGACCATCTCTGTAGACCACCTGTCTGATGCAGACCAGTACTCCTGTTATGTTCCAGATGTTGGTGGATCTCCATCGAGCAGCCTGAGGGTCAAAGGTGAGGACTGTGACATCACTTCCTGTTCATAAAGTACACATTACAGACAGAACAGATGTAGGTCCCCTGGTGGACACTCATAGTACTGCAGTTCAACATTTTCACCACAATCAAACGTCTCCATCGAATGTTTCTATAAACACAGATCAAACCACAGATAGAACATGGATCTTCAAATCTTTGGTCACATGTTCCATCTGTAAAGTTGGTTTCAGATTTGACAGCTCTTACAGCGCTTTGGTTTCTGATCCAGGATTCAGTTGAATTGAATTCATGTAGATCATGAACATATAAAGTCAAACCAAAGTGGTCCCAGTATAGATCCTTGTGGAACACCGGTCCATGTGTCTACATCAGTCCATTTCTAGACTGTCTTCTGTCTGTTATGAATGAGTGTAAATGTTGGACTTCCTGTTGGGTTCAGGGTTTGTTTCCACAGACGTTGTTCTTCATCTGGACCTGATCCATGGAACCAAACTTCTACGTCAACGTCAAATGAACTGAGACTGAAGACGATGTTCTGTTGTCTCCTACAGGTTCCACTACCACTGATCCTACAACTTCATCCTCTGATCCTGGTTCTTCCCCAAGTCCAGATTCTCCCTCTGGTTCCACTATCTCGATCATCATAGCTGTGGTCTCACTGGTGTTCCTGGTTCTGATTCTGGTTCTGGTTCTGCTGCTGTGGAAGAAACACAAAGGTGATGAACTGTCTCATCCAGATGTTAAATGTTTCATAAATGTCCCAGAGGTTTTGGTTCAGGTTAGTTTTAAGGGTCCAGTGTTCTGGTCCCGGTCCCGGTCCTGGTTCACAGTATGGTTCTGATGTGACTCCTCCTCTTCTTGTGTCTCAGGTGACAGTGGCTCCTCCCCTCCTGTAGATGTCACCTATGCTGACGTCACCATCGCTCAGGCAGCCAATAGGAGAGGTAGGAGACGCACCTGCACCTGAACGAGGTTTACTTAGATCCATGTGACCCGTTACCATGGTGATGTGTTTGTTTGACAGATAAACATCGTGGAGAGGCTGAGACAGTGTACGCTGGAATCAAACAAACACTGAAGGTAAACAAACAAATAAATAAATACACAAACCCTCCAACCACCCACCCATCCATCCAACCGCCCAACCAAACCAACCAACCAACCAACCAACCAACCAACCAACCAACCAACCAACGACATCATAGACTGTCACCATAAGGAACTGGACCTGATATGACTCAGCTTGTCCCAGTTCTGACCACGAGGAACATAAATGATGTTGAATGTAAAGTCCAGTAGCTGCTGTGTCTGGTACCAACGTCAGGGAGGCTGAGAATCCTCTGGGTGATGGATCAGAAAGTGTAGGGGAGTGGTTCCGACACAACAGGCTCTCAGTGCGTTTGGTCGCTCGTAGAAATGAACAAATCCTTGATGTTGGAAGTGAAACAGTATCTGCGACTTCTGTTGGAATAATTGGCAGCAGTCGTCCTCTGGTGGGTCTTCAAGTCGCTCCAACCTGCTGATGATGCAAAGGAACATCATCAGTTCCATGAAATCCATCTGCTCTAACTGTTGTGGTGATGAAACCATGGATGTGTTTGCAGATGCTCCTGGTCTGAGTCCAGGTGAAACCAGTCGGTAACTTTACCTAAAACCTTACGTGTCCACATACGTTAGACACTTTTACACAGATCCCGGAATAAAGGTCAGATGCTGATCCCACCTTTTTTTCCTTTTTTCCAATCGAAGGGGCGGGGACACAGCGGATAGTGGGACGTATCACTTCAGGGTCAGAAATAGCCCAAGCATAGCAGTGTTGCTAACCTCTCCAGAGTCAGTGTGTTTTACCGTTCCACAAATGTTAGCATAGATAGAGTCCTCCGCTAGAAGTGACGACAGCTGGTGGATCTGGGCGTGTCCCCAGTCCCACATCTGTCTGATGGCGTTTTTGTTTGTTTACTGTTAACGGCCACGCTAATTTTTAAATCCCCCGGTGTGGGAGAGGCAGCGGGTGCATACGAAGGCACTGGCATGGATTCCGTGGCAGTTGCCCCAAGTGTTGCGGCTTCGTGCCACGGTGAAAATACCTTGTTGCTTCAGCACCAGTGGCATCTAGCCGCGGCACCATTATCACAAAGCCGTGGTACGTATGTTGGTATGTAGCCACGGCACCAGTAGCATGAAGCTGTGGATCGAAGTGGTTTATTCTGGAGTGAATAATTTTGACCTGTTTCAGGAGCTGAGGACGTCACCTACAGTCACGTCGTCATCAAAGGTCAGAGGTCATCCAGACAGAACCATGGTAACTGTGGCAACATCTTCTACGTCTTTTACCAGGGTTTCGTGGTGATTCGTTTTTGTTGTAAAAGTCTTTTTGTGTTTTTCGCAGCTCAGTCATCTGATCCTGACGTGGTTTATTCATCGGTCAGACCAAGAAACACATGACCAGGAACACACAGCAGGTTACCACGGTAACGTGGACGCCAACATCCATGTGTTTCATTCCTTAACCAGGAAACGTAGATCAGCTGGTGGGTGGAGCCGTCTGTTTTTTGGTGCAGAGCTGTGGATGTTCACTTTTGTTCCGTTGTATTTAATAGAGTGTTTTGTTTCTTTGCTCCACACTGTCCTCTGGTGGTGACGTCATGTATTAAATTAAACTGGACTGAATCCTGTTCCTGTTCCGACCTTTTGTGTGCGACTTTTTCCATTGTTTCCAGACTGTCGGACTCTTCAACTCACCCACCCACGTTTATCCATGTCTTCATCTAAAGTCATTATTTATTTACTGTATGATGTCTTATATTGTGCTTTGCATTATCTTCTGTTCTTCACTGCAATTTTTTTTCAAAGAAAAGGGTTTTGTGGATGCGCTCCAGTTGTACTCTGTAGTAGGAGCAGCGGCCTGATGTCCCTAATCATTGAACTTAATTTCGTTTGATGTACTCTGTACTGTCAAATGACAATAAAGGCAATTCAATTTAATTCAGTTCAATTCAATTTATGTTGAAAAGTCTGGAAATATCACAAAACCTAAGATTCTTACAAGAAATTGAAGATTTAATCAACATCATTTTATGAATTTTTTTTAAAAAACTGCGATAATTATATTAATGCAAAACACAGCTTTTGTTTGAGTTTTGGTCAAATGTTTTTTTTCTTACTAAAATACAACTTGTTTGATGTAATTTTGTTGCATATTTTCTGTCATTTTCAACTGGCCTTTGTGTTTTTGTCCTAAATTCAGTTGGCCTTCACTCAGATGTTGAACCGGTCTGGGACCCGGTTCTGGGTCACGACTTACCATTTAAGAAAGTCGGACCCACACGAGTCATTTTTATAACTAACAACTCAGCAGACTTTGGTACATTTGAACAAATTTGGGTTTAGTTCAATAGTTTAGTTTATTTAATTTAGTTCAATAGTTTAGTGTAGTTCAATAGTTTTTACTTTAGTTTGGTTCAATAATTACTGTAGATTTATTGAATTAAGTTTCAATAAACAGGTTTTTCGTCGTTCTTCACACAGCGTCTCCTGTTTTGTGTTTTTTATGTCAATCAGGGACATTTTCTGTCAGTTCATTATTTATTGTAAATATTGAAGTTTCGACTCTGACTTTGATCAACCTTAAAGGAAACTTCTCTCTGCCAACAGCAGCAGCATCATGGGTAATTTATTGTTTAGAGCACAACAGGAAAGTCCAGTTTACAAAACATCCTCATGAACTATAGCAGCTCCGCCCCTTTTGGTTTCAACATTTAGCCATTGTTCCATATTCATGAAGCAATGGGTGACGATCCAGTTCCTCTTTCAACAACTATATACGTCTGTAATAAAAATAAGAAAGAGGAACTGTGTTTATAAAGACGACGATTAGCATCAGAACAACATGAAGAACCCATCTGTTCTGTGGGGTGAGTTCAGACAGGCAGTCATACATTCATTTGTTGATTTATTTTTTCATTCATTCATTCGTTCTATATTCGTTCTATATTCTATTTTTCATTCATGTGTTCATTTGTTTGTTTGTTCATTCGTTCGTTCGTTCATTCGTTCGTTGTTCGTTCACTCATTCATTCATTCATTCATTCATCTTCCAGTCCTGTCATCTGTCTTTGTCTTTAAACCCATTGTTCTTGTATAAAGGAGTTGATCGTCAGCGTACGATGTGATTTTATTGATGTTTGACCTTTGAACGTCACATCAGCTGTTGAATGATGTGGGCTAAACTGGTCCTGGACCGTGTGGGTCCACATGGGTCCACCTCACATCCACTTGTCTGTTTGGGTGGTTGGACTCTCTGATGCTTTACAAACAGACTGAAGAACGAGAGAACAGGAAATTGAACCAAGGCCTCACACTCAGCTTTCAACTGTCAGTGTTCGACCACAGGAAGTTTCAGCCGCTAACGTCAAAACCACAGCGTTGTCTTTGGTCGGAGACGAACGGAGAAGACCAAGATGGGTTTGAGGACTTTAGAACCAACTCAGGGTTCCTCAGGGTTCTGCAAATGTTCTCCCATACCCAGTAGAACATGTGGAAGCTCAGACCAGGAGAAAATGCGTCTGAATAGTCAAACTAGTGCAGATGTTTGACTTCCTTTTCCAGGAGGCGGAGCTCCAAAAAACACATGAACCTGATGTCATCCAGTCCATGACGTCACTGTCTGTGGTCTCAGGTTTGTCCACCTCTGGACAATGTCCAACTGGTCACATCAATGACAGACACACAACTGTTGAGCCAGCACTATGACCTCTGACCTGTGTCCTCTGACCTGTGTCCTCTGACCTCTGACCTGTGTCCTCTGACCTCTGACCTGTGTTCTCTGACCTCTGACCTGTGTCCTCTGACCTCTGACCTGTGTCCTCTGTCCTCTTCAGGTGTCTGTGTCCTGCTGCTGTCTGGACTGACTGTTTCTTCAGGTGAGATGATGAATTCAACCAATCAGACTCAATAACAGTTGGACATTTGGTCCATGTGTCTTTAACCTGTTGAATGTGTTGACTCTGTCCAGTCTCTGTGGACGTCTTTCCAAACCGTCAGCAGTTCTTCAGAGGAGACAGTTTCACTGTGAGTTGTGCAGATGTCCAGACAGATGGATGGACAGTGAAGAGGACACTGACGAATGGAAACACTGAGACATGTGCAGAGTTTGGAAGGATGGACGGGTCATTCTGTGTTGTCGATGGTCTCACGCCAGGGAACAGTGGAGTTTACTGGTGTGAGACCAGTTCAGGACAGCAGAGTGACCAGGTGTCCATCACTGTAACAGGTGAATAAACTGAGCTGTGATTGGTTGAAGTGTGTCTCTAACAGGATTGGTGGTTCCTGAGGGAAGTCCAGCTTTAACTGGAGGTTTCCAGTGTGGCCTTGTGGGTAGCAGGTTCTGTTCCAGACAGTGGACCAAGGTTATAATAGTTTGGGATTTTTAATTATAGTTTAGTTTTAATTAGTTTTGACTTGTTTTCTCTCATTCAGTTAGTTTTAATTAGTTTTTAGAGCAGGTTTGCTAGTTTTTATTCATTATTGTTTTTTTCTGAATGCTTAGTTTTACTTTAGTTTAGTTTAGTTTAGTATTCGCTTTAGTTATTTCATACATTTATCTTCCTCACTATTCTATTCAAAGAAATTAGTGAGGCATGGATCAGCAGGTTACCCTGGACACTTTATTTGGGGGTGGGGTTAGGGCGGCTCATTGACTGAGCAGAGACACAAACACATGTACAGTACAATGTATAAATTCACTATAGCAGGTTGGGGGAGGGGGGGGTGTCGATCAATACACAACGTCACTTATGTGAAAACAATGCGAAGATGTGCAAAGCGTGAGAGGAAATGCACAAAGCCCAGCAGTAAACCAGACAGAAACATATTGTGGCATGTTTGCTGTAGTGCATTATGGGTATGGGTATTTTGTTGTAAATGTGTTATTTTTATGTGAAAGAATTCAGCGGGTTGTTGTGTTAGTACTAGTTTTGACTTAGTATGTGTATGGAAATGTTTATTGGCCTTTTTGTGTATTTTTTTTGTATTTTTGAAATTTCTAAAGTTGCACCCTGAGTGAGAGCCATAGGCAGAGCAATGGCTATCCTGTTGTGATCATTCAAACATGTTTTTCCCGTTTATCAAAGTAAAAGCACATCTTATGGCCAGACTAGACACAGAGTTAATTTCCTGCTAAGCTTCCACCTGTGCTAAAATATAAACCAGCTAAGCAGCAGTAAACCAAATAGAAACAAATATAAACCAGACAGAAATGAATATAAACCAGCTAAGCAGCAGTAAACCAAATAGAAACAAATATAAACTAGCTAACCAGCAGTAAACCACATACAAACATATATAAACCTTATAGAAACATACATAAACCACTTATAAACATATGTAACCCAGTTCAGCAGCAGTAAACCACACACCTTAGTAGATATCTCATCTCTTATAACGTTAAAAAACGTTTGATGTTACTAGCTACAGCTAGCTGAATTAAAATGAAGCAAAGTTGGCTAATAATGGAACTGTAGATGATTAACAGGTTCCATCCCGCTGTCATTGGATTAGTTTTCCTCCTCTTTTCTCCTCTTCTAAACTGTGCAGTTCAGGCCTTGGAAGGCCTTTTCATGGTGATAAACTCTCCAGTCTTTACCTGGATGCTAGTTCAACTGTTGTAATTATCCAAATTACGTCCAAAAATAACGAAGCGAGACTCTTGGTTTAAAAATACACATTCATTTTACTGTGTGTGGAAACTTGAAAAACACATACAACTTTCTCACAACTTGTGGCATACATACATCTGCTTCTGTGAAAATTTCCTATGCTTCTTGGGTAATGCTAAGCCTCATGGGAAACGTAGTTATCTTAATCTTAACATTCACTATGGCTTATTTTAGCTCATTTTTTAACATAAATCACAAATGAAATATACTGTATATTTTACTCAGAAATAAATGAACATGAAATTGCTATGCATCACGAAACCACAATAAATCCAAACACAAATCACTTGTACCCTTTCTTTCCCAGATAAAGTCACAACATCAACACCTGTCTGACTCTGTCATTCAGCTCCACTCTGTCTCTGTCACTCACACACACACTGAACAAAAAAACAAACAAACAAACAAACAAAAAACCCGACCCCACGCATCACTGAAGTAAATCCCAGACAGGACTGTGCTACTGTGTCCCAG
Organism: Sphaeramia orbicularis; assembly: GCF_902148855.1. Classification (NCBI taxonomy): domain Eukaryota; kingdom Metazoa; phylum Chordata; class Actinopteri; order Kurtiformes; family Apogonidae; genus Sphaeramia; species Sphaeramia orbicularis. Next base: position 55,190,735 of record NC_043962.1, read on the forward strand.
CTTTAGTCTGTATGTTCCAGGTAGAGTGGGGACCAGAAAGACGACTGGAAACCACCAGTGACCAGACATGACGGACTGTGAAGTGTCATATGGTGCCAACAGCTAAAACTGCTGGAGCGAAAATAAATCATTTGCATATCAATCCGACATTGACAAAGACGAAAAGGGAATTTTATCCATAATTTTTATACGTTTTATTTAGTTTGTAAGCACACAATACAGTTCAGTTAGTTATCGGTTTTTTTCTTTTAATTAGAGTTTTATTTATTTCACTTAACAAAATGTTTTTTTCAATTTTAGTATTTGTCATTTCGTTGGTTTTCGTAACAATTATAACCTTGCAGTGGACGTGGACCACAGCTCAGTCTGACCACCAATCAGCTCTCTGTATAGTTGGTGTGAGGACAGTGGGCGGAGTCACACACGTATTAACTGTAGATGAGGACATCCCATATTCATCTAGTTTCAGATGTGGACACAGTTCACTGTTGAAGTCCCCCTTATGACCTTAGATCAGAACCACTGCTGGGAGTCCACTTCATGTGTGTGTCCTTGTCTTTATTTGTGTCTCTGCTCTCATTTGTCCAACTCTGCTTGTATTTAACAGATTTTATGTAATCTTGGAGATCCCTGCACTTCCTGTGGAGACAGGAAGTGATGTCACTCTGCGCTGTAGAGTCAGAGGTGGTTCAACACTGAAAGCCGAGTTTAAAAAAAACGGTCGGATACTCACATCTGACCTAGTAGAAAAGTGGACCATCTCTGTAGACCACCTGTCTGATGCAGACCAGTACTCCTGTTATGTTCCAGATCTTGGTGGATCTCCAACGAGCGCCTGAGGTCAAAGGTGAGGACTGTGACATCACTTCCTGTTCATAAAGTACACATTACAGACAGAACATATGTAGGTCCCCTGGTGGACACTCATAGTACTGCAGTTCAACATTTTCACCACAATCAAATGTCTCCATCGTATGTTTCTATAACACAAGCTCAAACCAATAGATAGAACATGGATCTTCAAATCTTTGGTCACATGTTCCATCTGTAAAGTTGGTTTCAGATTGACAGCTCTTACAGCGGTTTGGTTTCTGATCCAGGATTCAGTTGAATTGAATTCATGTAGATCATGAACATATAAAGTCAAAACCAAAGTGGTCCCAGTATAGATCCTTGTGGAACACCGGTCCATGTGTCCACATCAGTGCATTTCTAGACTGTCTTCTGTCTGTTATGAATGAGTGTAAATGTTGCACTTCCTGTTGGGGTTTGTTCCAGTTCTGTCCAGACTGAACAGAACCATGTATCTGCAGCGATGCCCCAAACCAACTCCATATCAGAACATTCACACGTTGTTCTGTTTGTACAAGAATGTTGTGTTTTCAATCCTGTTTAAGTCCTGAAACATCGGATTAATTTTCCTAAAAGTACTAATTTGAATCCGCTTCATGGACTTTGACTCAGGTTCTATTAAATAAATGTGGAACAGACACCGTCATTTGTTGAGGATCCTGACAGGAACCTTTATGTGCAGATACAGAGCAGAGTTCTGCTGGTCCTCAGAGTCTGTCAACATTCTACTGGTGCTGATTAATCCAACGCTGTGTTTGGTTCTGGATCCAGTTCTGATGAACCCGTGGACCTGATGGTAGATCAGGAACTGACACTGAACATCATGTTCTGTCGTCTCCTACAGTTTCTACCAGTGTCAGCTGCTCGTCTTTCAGACAGGGGAAGCTCAGTGTCGGCTTACATCAAAAAAAAAAAAAAGTCAAGTTATTTTATTTAAACATAAATTCGGCTCTCCATTCCTTTTTAGAAAATGGTCATATTGTACCAAGTAAACAAGAAAACATTGAAATTATGTTAAATTGAAACAAGGAAGTACAATGAGTGTGTTTTATTTACAGTGCAAGAAATGAACGAGTAATTTGGTAGTGGTTTCTCTGATTTCACAGCAGAATGTGTGACAGTATTAAACTGAACTGTGTCAGTGAAGGAGCAGATCTGAAAACAGCTGTCAATCAAACAGGATTCAGCCTTTCGACTGATCATCCAATCAGCATGTGTAATCCTGACATCCAGCCCGGCCGAGCTCCGCCCACAGCTCTATTCACCCCCAGAGACGCCCAGCATCCGGGGGCGGGACAACATGGTGTCATTTCTCCAATTAGCGTCCAGTTTTGAGGCAATGAAAAAACTGTTCCACTCAGTCCCATTGAAGTGCATGGACGCTGAGCGTCTACGGACAAATGCACTGAGCAGAGATGGAGGAGAAAACAGACACGAGAATGGAGGAGAAGTGAACAACATCCAGTCTGATGATTTGTGATAAAGCTGAATCTGAAGAACTCGTCTGTGAGATGAACGGTTCTAACACATTGGAGTCAATGAAATGTCAACACAACCGAACAGATTAAACCATTTAATTTGAGTCATTTTAGGGGAAGCCGAGCTTCCACTGCAGTCTGAGAGAAATCCCACTGGTTTCTACCACCACTACCTCTGTTCCTACAACTTCATCCTCTGATCCTGGTTCCTCTTCAGATCCTGGTTCTTCAGGTCCTGGTTCTTCAGATCCTGGTTCTTTCAGGTCCTGGTTCTTCAGATCCTGGTTCTTCAATGTCCATTGTGAGGCTGTTCCTCCACCTGCTGGTCGCGAGTCCGTACTGCGTCTCCACTGTCCTGATGGTGTCGATCTACCGTAAAAGGAACACAGGTTCTCATATGTTCTATGTTCTTGTATGTTCTCAGTTCTTGTATGTTCTAGGTTCTGGTATGTTCTCTGTATGTTTCTGTGTCCAATCCCAGCGTTTAGTCCATCTCTCAATATCAATGTTGGGTCTGATCGAATGACTGTCGTTCTTTCTAGGTTCCTAGGTTCTCGTATGTTCTAGGTCCTCATATTTTTCTAGGTTTCTTGTATGTTCTAGGTCCTCATATATTGTAGGTCTTCATACACTACCGGTCAAAAGTTTTAGAACACCCCAATTTTTCCAGTTTTTGTATTGAAATTCCCAGCAGTTCCAGTCCAATGAACAGCTGTAAATGGTACAAAGGTAAGAGTGGAACTGCCAGAGGAAAAAAAAAAAGGTCAGGTTAACAAAACTGAAAAATAATGTACTTTCAGAATTATACAAAAAGGCGAACAAGAAATTGGTTAAAAACTTAAAGCAGTTCTGCATGCAGTGGAGGTTGATCAAGTCTGGAAAGTTGGTGCTACCAGTTCCTCCAGGTGTCCCAACGTTGTGAATTCCTTCACCCCCTGTTCTGCAGAACAGGAGTGTGGAACACACTGTGGTACCAGACCCATGGAGCAGTACTGGTAACAGGACTGGACTGCAGACAGTAGTGTGTTTAGTATAAAAAATGGAAAAGAGGAAAAGACAATTAATGATAGAAGAGAGACAGAGCATCAAAACACTGATAAATGTAGGTGTGTCCTCCAGAGAAATGTCCAAGAAAGTCCAGGTGTCAGTCAGTCCAGTTTCCTTCAGCATCCAAAGGCACTGAAACTGGACTGGAAATGCAGACAGAAGAGGTCTGGCAGTGACAGTGGTCGTAGTAAGACAGTCTGAGTTTCCAGTGGGAACAGCAGACTGAACAGATGCAGGTCAAACACTGGTCGTGAACACCTGGACCTGAGCTGTGTTTGACTCCGCCCACAGGAAGAAGAGCAGCCGTCGCCATGGAACCAGGCAGCATCACGTCGGAGACGAAGACGAAGACGAAGACTACGACGACGTGGCTGCAGGCGTCGCCATTGAACACGACTTCTGAAGAGATGACGTCAACTTTGACACCGAAATATGTTTTTATTTCTAATTTTACACTTTTCATCTGAAAAAGATTCTGAAAACAAGAGTTTTTTCTTTTCTATAAATGATGTGATTTCCAACTGAACAGAATTAGTTGTAAATAAATGTTTCATAAACTCTTTAATATTTTTAATCTGGTTTTATCTGATGGTGATGTTTTAAATATTAAACTTTACTCATTTATTCTCATTATTCTATGTTTGTTTTTTTTACTCCACCTTCTGTTCAGTTGGAGTAAATCCAGTCTAAACCCACTGGAGTTTGTGTTTCCATTCTTCATCAGCTGAACTCAGAATCTCAGTCTGTGTGTGTGTGTGTTCACTTAAGGCCTGTTTGGGTCCAATACTGTTCTGAACCTGTGAAATGTGGGAGAGTGGACACTGAGAATCCATCCACCACACAGCTGTGGACTCACGGACGAGTGGCCAAGGCTTGGACAGGTGGACACGTAGGGAGACACAGGAAAGGACAGACTATTGGACAGGTGGGACACTAGGGTGGACACTGTAAAGGACAGGACTATTGGACAGGTGGACACAAGGGTGGTCACTGTAAAAGGACAGGACTATTGGACAGGTGGACACTAGGGTGGACACTGTAAAAGGACAGGACTATTTGACATGTGGACACTAGGGTGGACACTGTCAAAGGACAGGACTATTGGACCGGTGGACACTAGGGTGGACACTATAAAAGGACAGGACTATTGGAAAGGTGGACACTGTAAAAGGACAGGACTATTGGACAGGTGGACACTAGGGTGGACACTGTAAAAGGACAGGACTATTGGACAGGTGGACACTAGGGTGGACACTGTAAAAGGACAGGACTATTGGACGGTGGACACTAGGGTGGACACTGTAAAGGACAGGACTATTGGACAGGTGGACACTAGGGTGGACACAGTAAAAGGACAGGACTATTGGACAGGTGGACACTAGGGTGGACACTGTAAAAGGACAGGACTATTGGACAGGTGGACACTAGGGGGACACAGTAAAAGGACAGGACTATTGGACAGTGGACAATAGGGTGGACACTGTAAAAGGACAGGACTATTGGACAGGTGGACACTAGGGTGGACACTGTAAAAGGACAGGACTATTGGACAGGTGGACACGGGTGGACACTGTAAAAGGACAGGACTATTGGACAGGTGGACACAGGGTGGACACTGTAAAAGGACAGGACTATTGGACAGGTGGACACTAGGGTGGACACTGTAAAAGGACAGGACTATTGGACAGTGGACACAGGGTGGACACTGTAAAAGGACAGGACTATTGGACAGGTGGACACTAGGGTGGACACTGTCAAAGGACAGGACTATTGGACAGGTGGACACTAGGGTGGACACTGTAAAAGGACAGGACTATTGGACAGGTGGACACTAGGGTGGACACTAGAAAAGGACAGGAGTATTGGACAGGTGGACACTGTAAAAGGACAGGACTATTGGACCGGTGGACACTAGGGTGGACACTAGAAAAGGACAGGACTATTGGAAAGGTGGACCTGTAAAAGGACAGGACTATTGGACAGGTGGACACTAGGGTGGACACTGTAAAAGGACAGGACTATTGGACAGGTGGACACTAGGTGGACACTGGAAAAGGACAGGACTATTGGACAGTGGACACTAGGGTGGACACTGTAAAAGGACAGGACTATTGGACAGGTGGACACTAGGGTGGACACTGTAAAAGGACAGGACTATTGGACCGGTGGACACTAGGGTGGACACTGTAAAAGGACAGGACTATTGGACAGGTGGACACTAGGGTGGACACAGTAAAAGGACAGGACTATTGGACAGGTGGACACTAGGGTGGACACTGTAAAAGGACAGGACTATTGGACAGGTGGACACTAGAAAAGGACAGGACTATTGGACAGGTGGACACTAGGGTGGACACTGTAAAAGGACAGGACTATTGGACAGGTGGACACTAGGGTGGACACTGTAAAGGACAGGACTATTGGACAGGTGGACACAGGGTGGACACTGTAAAAGGACAGGACTATTGGACAGGTGGACACTAGGGTGGACACTGTAAAAGGACAGGACTATTGGACAGTGGACACAGGGTGGACACTGTAAAAGGACAGGACTATTGGACAGGTGGACACTAGGGTGGACACTAGAAAAGGACAGGACTATTGGACAGGTGGACACTAGGGTGGACACTGTAAAAGGACAGGACTATTGGACGGTGGACACTAGGGTGGACACTAGAAAGGACAGGACTATTGGACAGGTGGACACTAGGGTGGACACTGTAAAAGGACAGGACTATTGGACAGGTGGACACTAGGGTGGACACTAGAAAAGGACAGGACTATTGGACAGGTGGACACTAGGGTGGACACTAAAAGGACAGGACTATTGGACAGGTGGACACTAGGGTGGACACTGTAAAGGACAGGACTATTGGACAGGTGGACACTAGGGTGGACACTAGAAAAGGACAGACTATTGGACAGGTGGACACTAGGGTGGACACTGTAAAAGGACAGGACTATTGGACAGGTGGACACTAGGGTGGACACTAGAAAAGGACAGGACTATTGGACAGGTGGACACTAGGGTGGACACTGTAAAAGGACAGGACTATTGGACAGGTGGACACTAGGGTGGACACTGTAAAAGGACAGGAGTATTGGACAGGTGGACACAGGGTGGACACTGTAAAAGGACAGGACTATTGGACAGGTGGACACTAGGGTGGACACTAGAAAAGGACAGGACTATTGGACAGGTGGACACTAGGGTGGACACTGTAAAGGACAGGACTATTGGACAGGTGGACACTAGGGTGGACACTGTAAAAGGACAGGACTATTGGACAGGTGGACACTAGGTGGACACTGTAAAAGGACAGGACTATTGGACAGGTGACACTAGAGTGGACACTGTAAAAGGACAGGACTATTGGACAGGTGGACACTAGAGTGGACACTGTAAAAGGACAGGACTATTGGACAGGTGGACACTAGGGTGGACACTGTAAAAGGACAGGACTATTGGACAGGTGGACACTAGGGCGGACACTATAAAAGGACAGGACTATTGGACAGGTGGACACAGGGTGTGAGTGTCGTCTGTGATTCTGAAGGAGTTTGACCAACGTATGAACAGTGGAAACGAACCAACACAAGGAAATCTGGACGGAAATGACACGAACACAGACACAGATTTAAGATGACCTTTGACCTGCACTGTTTTTATTGGACTGTTCTGTCTTCTCTTTTCCTTCCTGCTCTTTTCTTTTTCTATCCTTTCTTTTTCCTTTCTTTTCCTCTTTTTCCTTCTTTTTTCTTTATTCTGTTCTTTTCTTTTTTCCTTTCCTTTCCTTTTTCTTTTCTTTTTGTTCCTTTTCTTTCCCTCTTTTTCTTTTCTTTTCTTTACCTTTCCTTTTCTTTTCCTCTTTTCCCTTTCTCTTTCCTTTCCTTTCCCTTTCCTTTCCTTTCCTTTTCTCTTCTTTCCTTTTCCTTTCCTTTTCTTTTCCTCTTTTTCTTTTCTTTCCTTTTTCTTTCTTTTCTTTTCTTTTTCCCTCTTTTTCCCTTTTTTCTTTCCTTTTCTTTTTCTTTCTTTCCTTTCCTTTTCTTTCCTTTCTTTTTTTTTCTTTCTTTTTCTCTTTTCTTTTCCTTTTTTCTTTTCTTTTCTTTTCTTTTCTTTTTTTTCTTTCCTTTTTTTTTTTCTTTTTTTTTTTTTTTTTTTTTTTTTCTTTCCTTATTCTTTCTTTTCTTTTCCTTTTTCTTTTCTTTTCTTTTCTTTTCTTTTCTTTTCTTTAAGTGCATTATCAGAGCTACCATTACTCTGAATCATAAATCATACATTTTTAATCTCACAGCTTTTCCACTTTTAGTCGTTTCTTTTCACATGGAGAAAAATCAGAGGAAACAAAACTGAAACACTACAGACACATGAAGACATTCGCTCCAGGTTTATCTGGAAATAATGGAATGGGAAAAATGGAAAACAGGAGGAATGTGTGGTACATGTTGTTACAGTTCAGAAGCTTCTGCTCCGCTGTTTGTTTGCTCTGACTTTTGTGGAGGTTTTGGTTCCATTGCTGATTTGATGTTTTGTTAAGGTTTCCTACAATAAGGCTGAAACTCTGAGTATTATTTGACATATTGTAGAAAAAAAATATTGTGGAATAAATGTGAACCTTTCATGCAGTGTCTTGTGTTGAATTATTGGAAAAATTGTTGTAGTTTCAGAATTTAACATCCAAAATGTGTATGACTTGTCCTTGTGTGACTTGTTGCATGATGTTTGCTGAAAAGTGGGCAAAAATTACCTTTTTATCAGTGACAAATAATTTGAAAACTCCATATTAATCCTTTTGCTGCTTGTAAATGTTCACTGACTTTCTTCCTTTTAACCTCAGAAGCAGAGCTTCTGGTCTGGCCTTTTGAATGAGGATCAGTTTCAGTGCTTTCAGTTCAAAGTCCAATGACGTCAGATCAGCCAGTTCCTCAGAAGACGTCCTGGGACAGTTGGTTTGGACTTTTGGCTTCTATGTAAGAATTGGACTTCTAATTCTGTATGTAGAGTAATATGATCATAATCTGTATGTATTCTACACCATTCTCTTTCTTTTCTGTTGTGAATAAAGCATTACCCAACAATTAAGTCTATTCTAATATTAGATCAGTCAAATCATTACTTTTACTAACCCCTACCCCATCCGTTTTAGTTTGTGAAAAAATACAGACCACTGTAATAAAAAAAAAAAAAAAAAAAAAACTTGCATTCACTCAGTTTTTCAATATCTAGCACCAAAATTTCATCAATTCTGCCCACTTACATGGGCTACAATTAGTTATATTATTTAGGCCCATTTACTTTCCTAAAGTGAGATCAAGTTTTTTTTACGACCACATTTTCATATTGGTTTTTGAAAACTGCCACCGATTTGTTAGATTTGGACTTTCTCTGTCAATGATGAAGCCAATTTAAGCAGCCAGAGTCACTTTAGGAAGGGTCTATAGATCCATTTATAGTTAAACTAATAAAACAACTTTTACACAAGTATATATACAGTATCAGTCCAAAGTTTTGGACTCACCTTTTAATTTAAATGACATGAGATGGACCACAGATGTCCAACCAGTGTTCAGCATCACATGGAACCTTTCAAGACTTTTGGAAACATGTCAGGTGACTACCTCATGAAGCTCATCGAGAGAATGCCAAGAATGTACAAAAGCAGTAATAAAAGCAAAATGTGGCTATTTTGAAGAATCTAAAATATGAAACATGCTTTGAGTTACATCACACTTTTTTTAACTACATAATTCCATATGTGTTCATCATAGTTCTGATGCCTTCAGTGAGAATCTACAATGTGAACAGACATGAAATAAAGAAAAAATAAGTGAGTCCACACTTTTGACTGGTAGTGTGTATTTATTTATTTATTTATTTATTTATTTATTGCTTTATTACCTTCGCCAAGGACGTTATGTTTTTGCCAGGGTTTGTTTGTTTGTTTGTTTGTTTGTTTGTCTGTCCGTTAGTGCGCAACATAACTCAAAAAGTTATGGACAGATTTTGATGAAATTTTTCAGGGTTTGTTGGAAATGGATAAGAAGAACTGATTAAATTTTGGTGGTGATCAGGGGTGGGGGGGCCCACGGGGGGGCCCATTTCCAACAAACCCTGAAGAATTTCATCAAATCTGTACATAACTTTTTGAGTTATGTTGCACACTAATGGACAGACAAACAGACAGACAAACAAACAAACCCTGGCAAAAACATAACCTCCTTGGCATGGGGGGCCCCCGGGGGTGCACTGATCAGCCTTGGCGGAGGTCTGCGCTCTCCGAGTGCTTTTCTAGTTGTTTTATTGTTTTAGTTTTAGGTTTTTTTTAATTTTTTTTTTATTTCAGACTGACTGAATAGGGCTCAGATGCCCAGACCAAAGCCATCCAGGGGTGGAGGAAGGAAGTCCTCCTGGGAGGAGTCAGAAGCTCACAGATGAAGACAAGAAAGCATGTTAGGTTTGATTTTTGACAGAAATTAAATGGTTAAATCCAGTCGTGCATAGGCCAAATTTCATGTTTTTTTTTTTGTTTGTTTCAACCTTGTGTCAATAAAGGCTCAGTGATTTGAAAACCACAAAAGATTTTGCAATAAATGATTTCAGATTCAGATTCCTGAGAAAATTTGACCCTAAACTGATATATTTTCAGTCCAGAACCAAGTACCTGAATTTTTGCCCTTAATGTCACTAAAATGCAAACTCAGACCTTGAACCCTTGTCATACTCTGTTTTTTTTTTGGCCTAAATGAATGAAATAATTGACGTCACAGCTAAAAACTAAACACTAATAAAAACTCCGCTGAACATGAACCTCTGGCTGACGCGTGTGTCTACTGTCGTCATGATGGCGTCTGCAATGACAACAGACGACTGAGTGTTAATTAGAAATTATCACCACAGCGTCGCTCTGTCCTGTCGCCTCGTCATCGTCACCCCCTCCGGGTGTCACTGGGGGGGTGGGGGGATGGGGAGGGTGGGGCTTGGAGACATCCATCAGATCAGACATACAACACATACCACATTCACCCCCATTTTATGTTTCTATTCAAGAACATATGACTTCCTTTCTGTTTACTATTATTTATGAACTTATTTCAGGGGCCACATTCAGCTCCAATATGACCTGAGGTGGTCTGGACCAGTTAAAGGAATAACAGTGAAAAAAAAAGAATTACATTATGAAATGTAATTATGTTTACAAAAGTGTCCTTAAAAATGTGAATAACATGAACAACCTGAAATGTAAGAATATTAGGTGCAATTTTAAGAATATTCTGCCTCAGTTTATCATTTCACATGTTCATTCTAACTTACAGATCACAGTGGATCTACAAATACACAAAACATTTAGTAAAAAGCAGAGTATTGTTCAAATGACACTTACTTCTCTTTAGACATTTCAGGTTCTTCATATATTTTTTTGAAAGGATAGTTTGTAAATGTAAACAATTTCATCTAATTTAACTTTTTTTTTTTACACTAAAACAAAGACAAACATTTGAAGTTGTGAATTCCCTGGACTGGTGGAGAATTGTTGCTGATGTGCCCTTAAACAAGGCACTTAACCCCCCCCCACCCCATTTGCTCCCCAGACACAGAACATGGTGAGCCCACTGCTCCTAGCATCCAGTGTGTGTGATGCATGATCTAGAGATGGGTTAAAGGCAGAAGAGCAGTTTCAGTGTGTGGTGAATATTTACATGAGTGACAAAAGAAAGATTCTATTCTGTTCTGTTCTATTCTATTCTATTCTATTCTACTCTATTCTATATGGAGCTGGATAAATATTAAAGGCACAGGTTTTTGCTGCCTTGAGTGTGATACAGACATTTGAAGGACTGCAGAATGAACATAAAACACATGATTAACCTGTTGAAAATATCACTGTAACAAAACTTAGTCCTGGGTTTTACATAGAAACTGCAGATGTACAGTTTAGAATAACAAAAACAAAAAAATCATTTTTACAACCCCCCACACATCAAAGACTAATCTAAATCTATCTAAAAATTAGTCATCGTATATCAAATAAAACAGTGTTTTTCAACCTTTGGGTCATGGGGCCACCTGAAACTTCTAGTAACTGAAAAAAAAATGTAAATAAATTACTAACTAGAAGCACTCGGAGAGCGCAGACCTCCGCCAAGGCTGATCAGTGGGCCCCCCCCGTGGGCCCCTCCACCCCCGATCACCCCCAAAATGAATCATTTCTTCCTTATCCCATTTCCAACAAACACTGAAAATTTCATCCAAATCTGTCCATAACTTTTGGAGTTATGTTGCACACTAACGGACAGACAAACAAACAAACAAACCCTGGCAAAAACATAACCTCCTTGGCGGAGGTAATAAAACATATTTTTTAATGATTTAATATAGATTTCATTCTAATTAAAACGCTGCACATTTTTCCTCAGAAAAATCCAGTTTAGATCAAATGCAGGATATAACATCTGAGAGGGCGTGTCTTGATCATGTGACTGCATGCGTTATGATGCTTCAACCTGCCTGGACATCAGCTGAAACTGGACCGAACAGAGAATGGACAGATTTGTTCACCCGCCTGGACCCTCCAAGAAAAAAGTCTGTGTTTTGAACGTCTGGGGTCGACAGAAATGTGTGATGTTAAAATGGGCTCATGAGCCAAAAAAGGTCGGAACCACTGAAATAAAAGAAAGAAAAGTGTGTGTGATGCAGAAAACAGCAGGGTCAGGCGCTCACATCAGTCGTCTCATATCTGCTCAAAACACTTCACCTCTGTCATCATTCTAATACCTCAGTCTTTCCAGGTGGAGTAGGTCTGCCTGCTCCTCCATCCAAAGGTCAAACGTGGACACTGAACAGTTCTTCACACTCTCAGGATCTGCTTTTTAGCGATCACCAAACAAAACCAAACAGCTGCTTTCTCATATTTATTGGCAGATAGTAAGAACTAGAAGATCCAGTGATGGCAATGAGTGGATCTGGACCCCAGTGTTGACCAAAAACCACTGAAAAACTATGAAAAAATACTCTGTCAGAATGAGTCCAGTTTAGTGCATGAGCAGAAGTTTAGAATTATTTATACCAGCAGATGGCGCAACAACCCACTGACTGGATTCTGTTTTCACTGTAGAAACTCATCATGTTCAGTCCAACATTTACTGTCTATTAATCCAGATATTCTGTTATATAATGTATAATATAATGTATAATGTTTTTAATGGTGATAAATAAATAGCACCCATACATGTAGAAAAAAATAATTCACAGACAAAGAGGAGGGAGGCGAAGCAAGGAGTGAGAACAAACGACCATGTGTGTTTTTAACGCACAGTACAGACACTTTCATACAAACATTTCTCAACATAGGAGTTTATTTTCACCACTGAAAAGTCAAAATAAATAAATATATAAATATAATTTAAATATAAATAAATAAATAGGCTAAATAATAAAGTTGCAGCAGTGCTGTGATGGTGAGGTGAGGCAGAGGGGGGCAACGGCATTAATGTAAATAAACTGTACTTTGAATCTCATTTGGTTATTTTCATTTATTTACTTATTATTTTTATTAACCCCCGTTTTCCTCTTTTTTTCTTTTCTTTCTCTTTTCTCTCTCTCTCTCCTTTTCCTTTGTCCTCATCTCACTTACTTTCAGCTACCTAATGATTGTACTAGGTCATATCCCTGACTTTCATTTTTTCCCCCCTTTTTTAATCTTATTTGATTTGATTTTTTATTTATTTATTTTTCTTGAGAAGCTCACATCACAACAGTCACACCACATACACATCTTACACACTCCACCACACACAGAACATTTACAAAACCAGGACAGGACATTGATTTTTATGACTGACTGGCATGTGTTTCTTTTGTATATTACATGCCATATATCTTAAATCCCCATTATGATGATGTAATGTAATATTGTATAATACTGTACATAAATCTCTCTGTCACTTGGTGTCGCTTCAATAAAGGTTAAAAAAAAAAAATCCAGATAATCTTCCAGATCCTGATATTTTTGTTCAAGCTGAAAAGAGAAGGGAAGGGCAGTCAGTGATCAGAAATTATTCTTACAATAAAAAAAACAACAAAAAAACCTGTAACTTTATAACATGGTCGGTTGTTGTGAGGAAGAATTCAGATCCTTAGTCAGTTTTACAGCCACGTAAAACTATTCAGTTAAGATAAAAACACATGCCTCTTGATTAGAAGAGCAAAAAATGATCAGCAGTAAAACTGTTCCAGAAGTATAAGTGTGGTCCGTTTTATGCCTGAAAATGATCAGATTATTAGCAACAGTTTCTGAGGCGGAGTTTATTCTGTTTAGTCTCATCATGATAATAACAGAGGAAAGAAGAAGACATGAAAGCTGTGATTCATAAATCTGTTATTATTGGTGTCATAGTTAAAGAGTTTATAGTTTGGATGAACTATAGGCAGGGCTGTCAAACTCATTTAGTTCAGGGGCCAGATGCAGCAAAATGTGATCTGAAATGGGACAAACCTGTGAAATAATAACATATAATATATAAATAATGTCAACTCCAAACTTTTCTCTATGTTTTTAGAGCGAAAAAAGTTAATTTACATAATGAACAGTTTACATCTACAAAACTATCCTTTCAAAAGATGTGAACTGTTATGACCCTGGGTCATAATTTGTTTATTTACATGTATATATGTCTATATGTTTGTGTTTAGTGTGTGTTCTCCTCCCGTCCTGTAGGTGTGCTGTGCCCTTTTGTGTCTGTTTGTTTTACAGGAAGCTGATTGGTGGAGCATGATCGCCCGGCCCCTTTAAACGGCCCTGGGTCCAGCTGTTCACTCTCTCTCTCTCTTGCCTCCTGCCAGCTTCCATCCGTGGGTTCCTGTTTGTCATATTCAGTCTTGGTGTGTTCGTGTGTTTAGTCGAGTTTGTACATAGTTGTAAATAGAGTTTTTGTGAATGGATCCTTCTCTGGTAGGGGAGGTCGGCTCTTTTGTTTTCCCGTTTTCTCCTGTTTTTGGTTAGGGAGTTTAGGTAAGTTTTCGGTATTTTATTTCTTCCATTTATTTTGAAGTAGGTAATTTAGTTTGAACTCCCAAAGAAGATATTTAGTTTGTTGTTTTAGCCACACCCTCCCCTAACCCTTCTTTAGTTGATTTAAAAATAAATACTGTGAACTTTAGTTTTTTGACTGACATGTGTGTTTGGGAGCTGGGAGGGGACAAAGTGAGCAGATTATGTTCACCCTGGTGAACCCCTAGGCTGGAGCGTAACAGAATAACATGAAAAAACTGAAAAAATAAGTGTAATTTTAACAATATTCTGCCTCAGTTTATCATTTACACACGTACATTATAACTGACAGATCACAGTGGATCTACAAACACACAAATATTGAGTAACAGGAAGAATATTGTTAAAATTGTACGTACTTCTCTTAAGACATTTCAGGTTATTCACATTTTTTTGCAAAATTATACTTTGTTTTAGTGTAAATGCATGAAAACATTTACATTTACAAAGAGAAACATTTGAAGTTGTTATTATTTATGTTATTGTGATAGTTTTTTACTGGTCTGACCCACTTGAGATTGAATTGGTCTGAATGTGGAACCTGAACTAAAAGGGTTGTTAATATCTTAGTGTAATTTTTGCATTTCACAAATTCA
Source organism: Sphaeramia orbicularis (assembly GCF_902148855.1). Classification (NCBI taxonomy): domain Eukaryota; kingdom Metazoa; phylum Chordata; class Actinopteri; order Kurtiformes; family Apogonidae; genus Sphaeramia; species Sphaeramia orbicularis. The sequence continues at coordinate 55,205,756 of NC_043962.1, forward strand.
TCCTACGGACCAGATTGGACCCTTTGGCGGACCGGATTTGGCCCTCGGGCCACATGTTTGACCCCTGTGAACTATAGAGTGATCAGAACATTAGTTGAATTACAGTCATGTGGGAGGTTTAGAGGGAAAAATCACTGTTATCAGCTCATAGATGTGAAATGTGAGTTAACCACGACAGTAGTAGATAAAAAGGAAAGAGGAAACAATTTATTTAACCTTAAAATCTACATCTGAACTAAGTAAAACTCTCAAAAACTGTGGTGTGAAACTGTAGTGGGGTAAAAAGTACAATATTAACCCTTAAAGACCCAAACATCTACAATATCCACCAAAACCATCTACTGATCTAAACTGTTTAACACCTGTTGGTCCATTAATCCTAACAATCCATGTCAATAATTGGTGTAAAATACAGTTCTTCATCTTTTCGTGGTCATCAGATATGACCATATTTGGACGTTCAGAGGCTTCGTAGTTACCATGGAAACACCGTCATCTTCTACAACATTGATTCTCCAGTAAAACCCATGGAGTTGGATCAGTGGACAGTGGATGGACACACTGGGTTTATGTTCAAATAATGTGAGATTTGATGAAAAAAATCCCTTTTTCTTCAGTTTTTCTCCGTTTGATCTAATACCCTTTAACCCATAAAGACCCAGAGCTACTTTTGGGGAAGTTCCCAAATTATTATTATTTTAATTTTTTTCTCTATTTAAACTTTGTTAATTGATTTATCACCATTTATTTAATATTATCCTCTGAATTTAGCATTTTTTCTGTGGTATTTTCAGATATTTAATTTACAGGTCATGTTCTTTAATCATCATGCAGATTACATTTGAGGGTTATTGTCACAAAAACTGAAGGAAAAGTAACTTCTTTTTTTTTTTCTTAACAGTTCCATTTGTAGATTCATTTGTTCACCAGTGTATATCTGAGTCATTATGGGTTAAATTCACTCAACTTTTATGAACATCTACATGATCGGTGAATTAAATGTAGGAAAATACATGATTTACACTGAAAAATGCAAAATACAGAGGCTAGTATTATAATAAATGCTGCTTAATCACCAAGGTTATTATCGTTAACAAAAACTAACAAAATGATGAAAACTAGAATTGTAAAAACATTTGCGTTAACTGAAATAAATAACTGTAATTAAAAGAAAAAACAATAACTGAAACAGTATTGTGCGATTACAAAACTAACTAAAACGTATGAAATTTATGGATAAAATTCCCTTTGTTTTCGTCAATGTCAGATTAATATGAAATTGATTTATTTTTAATTTATTTCGCTCGAGCAATTTTAGCTGCTGGCACCATATGACACTTAATGGTCCGTCACTTGTGTTCACTTGTGGTTTCCAGTCGTCTTCTGGTCCCCAGAGTCCTGTCTGGGATTTATTTTAATACGACAAAGAAGAAGAGAAAAGATATGAAAACACTAAAACTAAACTAAAACTAAGCATTTAGAAAAGACGAAAACTAATAAAAACGATCAAACCTGCTCTAAAAACTAATTAAAACGAACTGACTTATGGGGAAAAAAAAGTGAAAACTAAGTAAAACTAAATGATAATGAAAATCTAAAACTATGAGAACCTGTAATGGTGCTAGTACAAACACAGAATCCAAATGCAGAACTCAAACGCCAAAAATATAATTCAAAGGTTTATTTACCACACACAGGTGAAAAATGATGAACAGTGACAGAATCTTGAGGATAATGGTGGTTGATATCCTTCTCTGATTCGTTCTCTGGATCAGGGGCGACAGCCCGTCTCCCCGTACGGTGTTTGAGGTGTTTCTCCCGACTAGGGAGAAGCAAAGGGAGGTCAGGGACGGAAACAGGTCATACACAGGCAGGCAAATTCTCGGGCGACAGGACATAAGGACAAGACAAAACTCACGTACCGGTAGTCAGGACGAGAAGGTCAAAACCAGGTATCAGAAGAGGCAGACAAAACCAGACAGGGAGCAGGCAGAAGACGAGAAACCGAGGAATCCAAAAACAGGTCAAAAAACAGGCAGACAAACGAGGTCAAGAACGCTGGTCTGAACTGCTAGAGTTACAAACTGGTGATTGACCTGAGGAAGAGACAGGGTTTAAATACACAAAAGGAAGGGAAGACGACTAGACACAGGTGGAGCAAATCAGGGCGGAGACAGGTAATCAGAACAGGTCAGGATGAACGGGGAACAGGAAGTAAAGACGACAGACAAGACACATGAGGGGAAACTTAACAAAATAAAACAGGAAGTGACAAACAAAAACACAAAGACAGACAAAACCAGACTAGTGTCTGGCAGCAGGTGTGACATAACCTTGTTAATCACAGCTGAGGCTAAATGTAGAGAAATATTCGCTTGGACACAAAACATATCTCTGGGTGTTTTCAGGTTAAATTGACATAAATGGGAAATATTCACATGTAAGTGCTTCAGATTTCCATAAACCTTCAGATCTGCTTCTGTCTCAGCCTTCAGCAGCGAATATGTGACTGAATACAGACTGAACTGAAGCCTGCACTGGTCCAAGCTTCACCTTTTCTGCAGGTAAACATGATCCTGTGCTGCCATCTGGTGCATGTATGTAGAACTACCTCAGGTTTAGGTCCATTCAACTCATTCCAGGCCTTAGAGCACAGGTGTCCAACATGAGGCCCAGGGGCCAAACCCAGCCCACTAAAGGGTCCAGTCTGGCCTGTGGGATGAATTAGTGAAATACAAAAATTATACTGAAGAAACTAACAATTAATGGTGTAAAAATCATTTTAACCCTTTCATGCATAGTGGTCACTATAGTGGACAGTTGTTCTCCAGCTGTTCTCTTGTATTTTCATGGGTTTAGTTGTTTCAGTTCCATATCAGCCGACACAGTGGACGCTTATGCACCATCCCATACACTGACATTCAGACCATTACTGTAACTTTTCTGTTCTTGATAAACCTGATCTGCACTAACATGTTTGAGAGTAAATAAATTACAAATTGTTATTAGACTGTAATTAACAAATTAACAAAAAGTCATTTTTTTTTTGCATATTATCTCCATGAAGTGAGTAATAACTAGTATCAGAGTATGTTAAAATGTGAGAAAACATCAGATTAGCAGCATTAAAAATGTTTTTATTTCAGAGTTTTCACACAGTATGTCACTTTCTGATGACGGGTTTCAAATAGATGTTTCTTTGCTTCAAAAATTAAACATATGATGTCCATCTGAATAGACATTTTTGTAAGTCCATGGAAAAATAGGTTCATTACAAAAAACCTCAATTGCATTGTTGTTTTTTCAGATGCTTAAAGAGGAATAAAATCACTCAAGAAAAAAATATTGACTATTGACATGCATGAAAGGGTTAATTCAGTTCCACATACAGACCAATTGGATCTCAGTTGGGTCAGATCAGTAAAACAATATCATAATAACTTGTAAATAATGACAACTGCAGATTTTATCTTTGTTTTAGTGGAAAAAAGTCAAATTACATGAAAATGTTAATATCAACAAACTATCCTCTTCCAAAAAATGTGAGTAATCTGAACAAACATGAACAACCCATCATGTCTTAGAGACGTAAAAACAATGTTACCAATATACTGCCTGTTACTAAATGTTTTGTGAATTTTTAATTGTAATCTAAGTTGTAATGCACATATGTAAACGATAAACTGATAAACTGAGGCAGAATATTGGTAAGATCGCACTTAAAACATTTAAAGTTGTTCATGTTATTCAGATTTTTAAGGAAATGTTGTAGATGTGAACATTATCATAATGTAATTTGACTTTTTTCACTGTTATTATTTTACTGGTTCAGCCCACTGCAGATCATACTGGGCTGAAAGTGGAACTGAACTAAAAGGAGTTTGACAGCCTGGGCCTAGAAGGTGTGTGTATGTGCATATGTATATGTGTGTGTATGTGCATATATATAAATAATTTTATTTATTTATGTTCTGACCACTCCCAGCCTGTGTTTTCTTTTATTATTTTGTTTTGTGTGTGTGTGTGTGTTTAAAAAAGAAAAAGAAAAAAAAAAGCAATAAATAATAAATAAATAAATACATACATACATACATACATACATACATACATACATAAATACACAAATACATAAATACATAAATAAATAAATAATCCTTTCATGCATGAATTACGAGAGCCTTAATCAAGATTTTTTTTTTTTTCCTGAGACTTGTTATTCCTCTAGGCATTAATAAAAAAACAATGCAATTGAAAACATTTTTAATGAACCTGTTTTTCATGGAGTTGCAAAAATGTCCCCTCAGCTGAACACTATACATTTAGTTTTTTGAAGAAAAGACATGTACATATTTACTGACATACTGTGTGAAAACTATGAAATAATAACATTTTTAATGCTGCCAATCTGATGTTTTCTCACATTTTAACATACTCTAATAGTTCTTACTCACTTCATGGAGATAATACGCAAAAAAAAAAAAAAAACAACAACTTTTGTTTAAAAAACAAAAAAAACCCTGTTAATTACAGTCCAATAACAATAACAAGCAATTGATTTACACTCAAACACGTTACTGTAGATCAGGTTCATCAAGAACAGTAAAGTTACATTAATGGTTAATGGTAATTAATATTAACGGTAATGGAATGTCAGTGTATTATGGGATGTCACATAAGTGTCCACTGTGTTGGCTGATATGGAACTGAAACAACAAAAAACATGAATATACAAAAGAACAGCTGGAGAAGAACTGTCTACTGGAGTGACCACCATACATGAAAGGGACAAACAAACAAACAAACAAACAAACAAACAAACAAACAAATAAATAAATAAATACAACAGGTGATAACTTACCTATCCCCAGTTCCTTGATGATTTTCTTTTTCAGGTGCATCACAGTTAAATACTTCATCTGGTCTTCACTGTTGCACAGGTCAATGATCTTTTCTTCACAATCAGCTGGACCCCCATAATAATAATAATAATAATAATAATAATAATAATAATAATAATAATAATAATAATAAAGGTCTGAGGGTCACGTGGTCTCTGCACAGGTGAGACTGGATGAGATGTGATGCGTCTGTTGTGTCTGTTGCGTCTGTTGGTTGTGTGTTTTTCTGATGGTTATCCTCTTAAATACACAAACACAACAGAAAGCAAACACCTACAACCTGCCTTATAATTAGATCTTAAAAAAAAAAAAAAAAAGAAAAAAAAGGGTCAGGTGACTTATGGGAATGACAGGTGGAGGACATAACCAAACTAAAGTGTTCGCAGACTTTGTCACAGTCAGTAGTCCGACTCCTGAGTCAGGATGGGCGCAAAACTGTCAAAGAAGAAAGAGGAAGAAGAAAAACCGAGTTAACGAGATAAGGAGTGAAAACCGTGAAGAAGAAGTCTGGAGAGGAGACTCATGTGGAGGGGAGAAGATGTACGAGCCCAGGGACCCCACATTGACATTAGAAGAAGAGGAGGATGTCCTGGACTGTGAGTAAACAAACGTACACTGGAAAGACAGTCTGAATTCAAATAACACACAAAGAAAGTAGGTTTATTATTATCATTATTATTATTATTATTATTATTATTGCGATCGACACATCACATATATTCCATCCATACCAGGTTTTTCATGTAAATAACTGGGTTGAATAGAATAGAATAGAATAGAATAGAATAGAATAGAATAGAATAGAATAGAACAGAACTTTATTTTCACTGTTACAGGAACAATGAAAATCCGTTTTGCAGCTCTGTTTCTGAAAAATATCACAAAAACTGTACCAACAAATAATAATAATAGTAGGGCTGGGCAAGTTAACGCGTTATTACCACGTTAACACATTCATTAAATAACGCCGATAATTGTTTTCATCTCGCGTTAATGCCGTTCTGCCTTTTAAACAAGTCTTAGTTCATTTATACATACGGACTCTTATTTTGAAACTCATGCTTTTATTTTGGCACTCCAAACGCACCACGCGCCGGTGCTGTGTATAAACTGTGCACGAGCTGAGAGGAGAAAAGAGCAAACTTTCCTTTAATGCTGAATCAAAGTGTGTAACTCCTGCAGTTCAACACCTGTATGTATCAGTCATTCTGTTGTTTACTAAATAATTTCATATACAAACGTGCCGTTAGAAACATGTTTATGACGTCATTTTGGATGTGTTTATTACAGTGTGTTATTAGCATGTTTAAGCTAATTGGTTTATGCTAGCAGTCGCAGATGGGTTGCTAATTCTTTCTGCAGGCTCATGTTAAGTTGATGTAAATTCACTGGTTGTGTTTAATATGCCAGCCTTTGAACTAACCTGTACTTATTTACCATGTGACTGTTGGATTAGCAGTTAATTTAAGTCTAGAATAATTACATCTGTGCGTTCTCTGTGAATATGCATATCATTAATAGACATAACTAATTGATTTATTTTGTCTTTATTTTTATTAGTTAGTTCCTTCTTATGTCCGAACTGACTACAGTAACACTGAAAGGACAAAACATACGTTAGTGCAACTTATTCCGACCACTAGAGGGCCCCCTTTGCTTGGTTCTAACAACTGAACATCACATATTATTGGGCTTATTAGTATTAGTACTTATTAGTGGGACTAAGACTCCTGTCAATCACTCACAAGCGGAAATAAACTGGTGTGGACATAAACGTGTAAAAGTATCGGTCTGTTCCATGGACATTTTCATTTTAAGTGTCTTCAGATGGTGGGGGGGGAGAAGGACACAGGTGTGTGGAAGCACTGACATGTGCAATTATTTTTATCACCAGAGTACTTCAGTCTGAAATATCACTGAAAGGAAATACACACTGTAGACGCCCCCCCCCGCCCCAAATATGACTATGTGATTAATCGCGATTAATCGCAGAAATCCATGCGACTAATTGCAATTAAAAATTTTAATCACTGCCCAGCACTAAATAATATACTAAATTACAAAGAAATACTATACTGTAAAAAAAAAAAAAACAACCAAACAAACAAACAAAAAAACGTATTATTCCAGCTGCTGGGGTGCCAAAAAAGTACTTTTAAATAACGGAAAATAATCATCTCATAAAAATACAGTAATTTTCCATAATTAAAATACAGTTTTTTGCCCTAACTTTACATGATACAATGTTTAATATAGAATATTTACATGTATTAAAACAATCAAATTACCTATATATGTATATATATATATATATATATATATATATATATATATATATATATATATATATATATATATATATAAAATATATATATATATATGTGTATATATATATATATATATATATATATATAATTTTCAATGAGACTCAGTTGTCCAATCCACTGATAAAAACTGTATTTGGACAGTTTATCAGTGCTTATACATGTTATACATTCACAGAAATACATTTATTTAACATTTTTGTTGTGAAACCTCCCGTAATTACACAAGATATTTGTCAATTAACAAACAAGTCTGGTTAAACTTACAAAACAAATATTTCTTTTACAGTTAATCGTAAGTAATTTTATCTCGATTTCATTTATTTATTTATTTTTGCAATAGTAAACTTTAAATTAACAGTTTAACCTCATAAATAGAAAAGAAATATGTGTGAAATTCTGATACATTTGCAAATGTATTTTTCTGTGAAAAAAAAAAAAATTCTTTTAAAAAATGGAAATTTTATGGTTATTCACAGTTACAGTTTTTTCATGTTATTTTCCATTTGACATGTAAAATCACAGTCTATTTTTGTCATTTCATTGATATTTTCCTGTATCTTAAAAATACAGGAAAAATCTGTAAAATAAACAGTGAAAATTCTGTTAAATTACTTTTTTTTTCATACAGTGTAAAATATGCAAACGCTAACTCTATATAATATAGATGAAAGAACTATACACAAGATATAATGGATATATATACAGTCAATCAAGATTAAAATAACAGGGACAAGATAAAAGCAGAGGTTTTTGAGGAGTGAGAGGGGTTTACAGGGGTCACAAAATTACGTTGAACCTGTTCCTTCCCACCTAAATTATGTTAATTTCCTCCCATTTGTCATTCTAAGTTACAAAGCTTATAATTGAAGGACAAAATTAAATAATGATGCCTCACTTAAAAGGTAACAACCTCTAGTTCCAGACATTTTTTTTTTTGAGCAAATTGTTATTTTTAGTATGTGGCTAAAATACAGCCTCTACAACATAAGGTTAAATTTAGCTGATCCCCCCCCCCCCCCCAATTTAAAAACCTATTTTTAAGGAGGAACATAATTAATCAGACAGTCCCATTAGTTTTAATGATATCCAGATGATTCTTTCAATAATTACATTTTTCCTAATTTCATTGCACATGACAATATACAATGTAGACAATGTTGGCTTTCAAAGACATGTATTCAGTCAGAACTGCTATGCCATAATTTGATCTAATGACTAATCTCACGTCATGTGTTTTGTGTGTGTTTCTTAGTTGAACTAGATGAACACAAATCCCTACGAGGCCTGATGTCCTGGGGTCACGCTGTCACCCCCATGTCTCTGACCAAATGGTGTGGAAGGCTGTTGGACCAGGTGAGTCCACCATGAGTTTATATCAGTGCCATCAATCTGGTCTGAATTTAGAAGGAAGCAAACACATTATTATACTGGAACAAGAGCATGTGGTCCAGTCTGTATAATAGATAGATAGATAGATAGAGAGAGAGAGAGAGAGAGAGAGAGAGAGAGAGAGAGAGAGAGAGAGATAGATAGATAGATAGATAGATAGATAGATAGATAGATAGATAGATAGATAGATAGATAGATAGATAGATAGATAGATAGATAGATAGATGATAATGGATGGATGATGCACAGGTGGATGGATGGAAGGGAGGATGATATAGATGGATGGACGGACGGTAGGACGGATGATAGATAGATGGATGATGATGAATGGATGATGATGGATGGATGGCTGGATAGATGGATGATAGATAGATGGCTAATGATGGATGGATGATGCACAGGTGGATGGATGGAAGGAAGGATATAGATAGATGGATGATGATGGGTGGATGATATAGATGAATGGATGGATGGATGGATGGATGGACGGACGGACGGATGACAGATGATGGATGGATGACATTAATAGTATTTATTACAATAAAATTATCTGAGTTTAATCTCAGTCTCTGACTCTTATGAGTTTTTTCTCATATTTATATAATACAGTATGAACAGAAAATATCCATGTTTTATTTCTTGTACTTTTAATCAAAAAACTGATTAATTGAATTATTCTTAAAGAATATTTGAGGTTTTTGAATTGAGTTGTTTTATTTTTTATTGTTGAATTTGATTAAACTGAGCCCAGTCACAAACACTTCTGTCATAATTCCAAACCCATGTGGTACTGGTCATATTTAAAGGGGTTTCCTTTGTCTGTATAGACCTGATGACTCACTCCATGTGACCTCTGACCTTCACACTGATCTGGTTATCACGGTAACAGCAAAAAAAAACAACAATGAAAAAAATGAAGAAAAAAAAAAAGGAAGCAGCTCAGAAAGTGGAGAATAAAGAAAAGCAGAAGTTTGTGTTAGTTCCTGTTCAGACGACATGAAGACTCGGTGTGTGTTCCATCGTCTCGGTGAGTCCAACCATCAAACACTGGCCTGATCGATCACTGATCGGACCCATGGGTTCCTGATCAGGTCCACTTGAACAGGATGAGGTCAAAGGTCAACGTTCAGACGGAAAGGAGCAGTTTGATCCTGGGTTTGATGTGTCGACTGGAGCCGACCTTAAAGGCGTTTCCATGGCGCCAGACGACAACACACAAACAGCTGATTGGACCGATGATTGATCTGTATTGATTAGAAGTCAAACATTATTAGTGTTGATTGGTTCCATTAGAGTCAGTTTGAACATTTGGATCAAAGAAGTCCATCTGTCCTTCAGAAGTGTTCAACTGAACCTTCTGCTGTGGAGCTGAATGACAGCTGTCAATCAAACAAAGGTCTGTTCAGTCTGGTTTAAACTGGTCTGTTTAGTCTGGTTTAACTGGTCTGTTTAGTCTGGTTTAACTGGTCTGTTTAGTCTGGATTAACTGGTCTGTTTAGTCTGGTTTAACTGGTCTGTTTAGTCTGGTTAAACTGGTGTGTTTAGTCTGGTTTAACTGGTGTGTTTAGTCTGGATTAACTGGTCTGTTTAGTCTGGTTTAACTGGTGTGTTTAGTCTGGTTAAACTGGTCTGTTTAGTCTGGTTTAACTGGTCTGTTTAGTCTGGTTAAACTGGTCTCTGGTGGGTCTGTTTAGTCTGGTTCAACTGGTCTGTGGTGGGTCTGTTTAGTCTGGTTTAACTGGTCTGTTTAGTCTGGTTTAACTGGTCTGTTCAGTCTGTTTTAACTGGTCTGTTTAGTCTGGATTAACTGGTCTTTTTAGTCTGGTTTAACTGGTGTGTTTAGTCTGGATTAACTGGTCTGTTTAGTCTGGTTTAACTGGTGTGTTTAGTCTGGTTAAACTGGTCCGTTTAGTCTGGTTTAACTGGTCTGTTTAGTCTGGTTTAACTGGTGTGTTTAGTCTGGATTAACTGGTCTGTTTAGTCTGGTTAAACTGGTGTGTTTAGTCTGGTTAAACTGGTCTGTTTAGTCTGGTTTAACTGGTCTGTTTAGTCTGGTTAAACTGGTCTGTTTAGTCTGGTTAAACTGGTCTCTGGTGGGTCTGTTTAGTCTGGTTCAACTGGTCTGTGGTGGGTCTGTTTAGTCTGGTTCAACTGGTCTGTTTAGTCTGGTTCAACTGGTCTGTTTAGTCTGGTTAAACTGGTCTGTGGTGGGTCTGTTTAGTCTGGTTCAACTGGTCTGTGGTGGGTCTGTTTAGTCTGGTTCAACTGGTCTGTTTAGTCTGGTTAAACTGGTCTCTGGTAGGTCTGTTTAGTCTGGTTAAACTGGTCTGTGGTGGGTCTGTTTAGTCTGGTTCAACTGGTCTGTTTAGTCTGGTTAAACTGGTCTGTGGTGGGTCTGTTTAGTCTGGTTAAACTGGTTTCTGGTGGGTCCCTTTAGTCTGGTTCAACTGGTCTGTTTAGTCTGGTTAAACTGGTCTCTGGTGGGTCTGTTTAGTCTGGTTAAACTGGTCTGTTTAGTCCGGTTCAACTGGTCTGTTTATTCTGGTTCAACTGGTCTGTTTAGTCTGGTTAAACTGGTCTCTGGTGGGTCTGTTTAGTCTGGTTAAACTGGTTTCTGGTGGGTCTCTTTAGTCTGGTTCAACTGGTCTGTTTAGTCTGGTTAAACTGGTCTCTGGTGGGTCTGTTTAGTCTGGTTTAACTGGTCTGTTTAGTCTGGTTTAACTGGTCTGTTTAGTCTGGTTTAACTGGTGTGTTTAGTCTGGATTAACTGGTCTGTTTAGTCTGGTTTAACTGGTGTGTTTAGTCTGGTTAAACTGGTCTGTTTAGTCTGGTTTAACTGGTCTGTTTAGTCTGGTTAAACTGGTCTGTTTAGTCTGGTTAAACTGGTCTCTGGTGGGTCTGTTTAGTCTGGTTCAACTGGTCTGTGGTGGGTCTGTTTAGTCTGGTTTAACTGGTCTGTTTAGTCTGGTTTAACTGGTCTGTTCAGTCTGTTTTAACTGGTCTGTTTAGTCTGGATTAACTGGTCTGTTTAGTCTGGTTAAACTGGTCCGTTTAGTCTGGTTTAACTGGTCTGTTTAGTCTGGTTTAACTGGTGTGTTTAGTCTGGATTAACTGGTCTGTTTAGTCTGGTTAAACTGGTGTGTTTAGTCTGGTTTAACTGGTCTGTTTAGTCTGGTTAAACTGGTCTGTTTAGTCTGGTTAAACTGGTCTCTGGTGGGTCTGTTTAGTCTGGTTCAACTGGTCTGTGGTGGGTCTGTTTAGTCTGGTTCAACTGGTCTGTTTAGTCTGGTTAAACTGGTCTGTTTAGTCTGGTTAAACAGGTCTCTGGTAGGTCTGTTTAGTCTGGTTAAACTGGTCTGTGGTGGGTCTGTTTAGTCTGGTTCAACTGGTCTGTTTAGTCTGGTTAAACTGGTCTCTGGTGGGTCTGTTTAGTCTGGTTAAACTGGTCTGTTTAGTCCGGTTCAACTGGTCTGTTTATTCTGGTTAAACTGGTCTGTTTAGTCTGGTTAAACTGGTCTCTGGTGGGTCTGTTTAGTCTGGTTAAACTGGTTTCTGGTGGGTCTCTTTAGTCTGGTTCAACTGGTCTGTTTAGTCTGGTTAAACTGGTCTCTGGTGGGTCTGTTTAGTCTGGTTCAACTGGTTTCTGGTGGGTCTCTTTAGTCTGGTTCAACTGGTCTGTTTAGTCTGGTTAAACTGGTCTCTGGTGGGTCTGTTTAGTCTGGTTAAACTGGTTTCTGGTGGGTCTCTTTAGTCTGGTTCAACTGGTCTGTTTAGTCTGGTTAAACTGGTCTCTGGTGGGTCTGTTTAGTCTGGTTAAACTGGTCTCTGGTGGGTCTGTTTAGTCTGGTTAAACTGGTCTGTTTAGTCTGGTTAAACTGGTCTGTTTAGTCCGGTTCAGCTGGGCTGTTTAGTCTGGTTTAACTGGTCTGTTTAGTCTGGTTAAACTGGTCTCGGGCAACATGGTGGTACAGTGGTTAGCACTCGTGCCTCACAGACAGAAGGTCCTGGGTTCGATTCCAACACCAGTCGATGGGGGTGGGGCCTCTCTGTGTGGAGTTTGCATGTTCTCCCAGTGTCTGCGTGGGTTCTCTCCAGGTACTCTGGCTCCTCCCACCATCCAAACACATGCACTGATAGGTTAATTGGTTAATCTAAGTTGCCCACAGGTGTGAATGTGAGAGTGATTCTTTGTCTCTATATGTTCAGTCTGTGATGAACTGGTGACATGTCCAGGGTGAACCCCGCCTTCACCCATAAGTAGCTGGGATAGGCTCCAAGTGACCCCCGTGACCCTAGTGAGGATAAAGCGGGGTCAGAAAATGAATGAATGAATGAATAAACTGGTCTGTGGTGGGTCTGTTTAGTCTGGTTATACTGGTCTGTTTAGTCTGGTTAAACTGGTCTGTTTAGTCTGGTCAAACTGGTCTGTTTAGTCTGGTTAAACTGGTCTGTTTTGTCTAGTTAAACTGGTCTGTTAAGTCTGGTTAAACTGGTCTATTTAGTCTGGTTAAACTGGTCTGTTTAGTCTGGTTAAACTGGTCTGTTTTGTCTAGTTAAACTGGTCTGTTTTGTCTGGTCAAACTGGTCTGTTTAGTCTGGTCAAACTGGTCTGTTTAGTCTGGTCAAACTGGTCTATTTAGTCTGGTTAAACTGGTCACCTTCTGTCTGTCCACTTCCTTAAACTGACTCTGAATCAGATTAAGTTGTTTTTTTGTTCAGACTGAACTCTGTCTCGTCCACAAACATGTCCAACCAGAGACCATTAGTGAAGGAAGACGCTCCACTGTGGACAACAGAGGACAACCACAACACTGGGGTCACTGGACACTGTTGGTTTGGGTTGAACTCTGACCTGTGTCCTCTGACCTCTTACCTGTGTCCTCTGTCCTCTTCAGGTGTCTGTGTCCTGCTGCTGTCTGGACTGACTGTTTCTTCAGGTGAGATGATGAATTCAACCAATCAGACTCAATAACAGTTGGACATTTGGTCCATGTGTCTTTAACCTGTTGAATGTGTTGATTCTGTCCAGTCTCTGTGGACGTCCGTCCAAACCGTCAGCAGTTCTTCAGAGGAGACAGTTTGTCTGTGAGTTGTGCAGATGTTCAGACAGATGGATGGACAGTGAAGAGGACACTGAGGAACGGAAACACTGGGACATGTGCAGAGTTTGGAAGGATAGACGGGTCATTCTGCGTTGTCAATCGTCTCACGCCAGAGGCCAGTGGAGTTTACTGGTGTGAGACCAGTTCAGGACAGCAGAGTGACCAGGTGTCCATCACTGTAACAGGTGAATAAACTGAGCTGTGATTGGTTGAAGTGTGTCTCTAACAGGATTGGTGGTTCCTGAGGGAACTCCAGCTTTAACTGGAGGTTTCCAGTGTGGCCTTGTGGGTAGCAGGTTCTGTTCCAGACAGTGGACGTGGACCACAGCTCAGTCTGACCACCAATCAGCTCTCTGTATAGTTGGTGTGAGGAAAGTGGGCGGAGTCACACACATATTAGCTGTAGATGAGGACATCCCATATTCATCTAGTTTCAGATGTGGACACAGTTCAATGTTGAAGTCCCCCTTATGACCTTAGATCAGAACCACTGCTGGGAGTCCACTGCATGTGTGTGTCCTTTGTCTTTATTTGTGTCTCTGCTCTCATTTGTCCAACTCTGCTTGTATTTAACAGATATTTCTGTAATTTTGGACATCCCTGCAGTTCCTGTGGAGATAGGAAGTGATGTCACTCTGCACTGTAGAGTCAGAGGTGGTTCAACACTGAAAGCCGAGTTCATAAAAAACAGTCAGACACTCACACCTGTCCCAGTAGAAGAGTGGACCATCTCTGTAGACCACCTGTCTGATGCAGACCAGTACTCCTGTTATGTTCCATTGGTTGGTGAATCTCTAAAGAGCAGCCTGAGGGTCAAAGGTGAGGACTGTGACATCACTTCCTGTTCATAAAGTACACATGACAGAACAGATGTAGGTCCCCTGGTGGACACTCATAGTACTGCAGTTCAACATTTTCACCACAGTCAAACGTCTCCATCGTATGTTTCTATAAACACAGCTCAAACCAACAGATAGAACATGGATCTTCAAATCTTTGGTCACATGTTCCATCCGTAAAGTTGGTTTCAGATTTGACAGCTCTTACAGCGCTTTGGTTTCTGATCCAGGATTCAGTTGAATTGAATTCATGTAGATCATGAACATATGAAGTCAAACCAAAGTGGTCCCAGTATAAATCCTTGTGGAACACCAGTCCATGTATCCACATCAGTGCATTTCTAGACTGTCTTCTGTCTGTTATGAATGAGTGTAAATGTTGGACTTCCTGTTGGGTTCAGGGTTTTTTTCCACAGACGTTGTTCTTCATCTGGACCTGATCCATGGAACCAAACGTCTACGTCAACGTCAAATGAACTGAGACTGAAGATGATATTCTGTTGTCTCCTACAGGTTCCACTACCACTGATCCTACAACTTCTCCCTCTGGTTCCACCACCTCGATCATCATAGCTGTGGTCTCACTGGTTGTCCTGCTTCTGATTCTGGTTCTGCTGCTGTGGAAGAAACACAAAGGTGATGACCTGTCTCAACCAGACGTTAAATGTTTCATAAATGTCCCAGAGGTTTTGGTTCAGGTTAGTTTTAAGGGTCCAGTGTTCTGGTCCTCGTCCAGTGTTCTGGTCCTGGTCCCAGTCCTGGTTCACAGTGTGGTTCTGATGTGACGACTCCTCTTCTTGTGTCTCAGGTGACAGTGACTCCTCCCCTCCTGTAGATGTCACGTATGCTGATGTCACCATCGCTCAGGCAGCCAATAGGAGAGGTAGGAGACGCACCTGCACCTGAACCAGGTTCACTTAGATCCATGTGACCCGTTACCATGGTGATGTGTTTGTTTGACAGATAAACATCATGGAGAGGCTGAGACAGTGTACGCTGGAATCAAAACAAACACTGAAGGTAAACAAACAAATAAATAAATACATAAACCAACGACATTGTAGACTGTCACCATAAGGAACTGGACCTGATATGACTCAGCTTGTCCCAGTTCTGACCACGAGGAACATAAATGATGTTGAATGTAAAGTCCAGTAGCTGCTGTGTCTGGTACCAACGTCAGGGAGGCTGAGAATCCTCTGGGTGATGGATCAGAAAGTGTAGGGGAGTGGTTCCGACACAACAGGCTCTCAGTGCGTTTGGTCGCTCGTAGAAAGACGAACAAATCCTTTTTGTTGGAAGTTAAATGGTATCTGCAACTTCTGTTGGAATAATATGGCAGCAGTCGTCCTCTGGTGGGTCTTCAAGTCGCTCCAACCTGCTGATGATGCAAAGGAACATCATCAGCTCTATGAAATCCATCTGCTCTAACTGTTGTTGGTGATGAAACCATGGATGTGTTTGCAGATGCTCCTGGTCTGAGTCCAAGTGAAACCAGTCGGTAACTTTACCTAAAACCTTACGTGCCCACATACGTTAGACACTTTTACACAGATTCCAGAATAAAGGTCAGATGCTGATCCCACCTTTTTTCCTTTTTTCCAATCAAAGGGGCGGGGACACAGCGGATAGTGGGACGTATCACTTCAGGGTCAGAAATAGCCCAAGCATAGCAGTGTTGCTAACCTCTCCAGAGTCAGCGCATGTTTCACCGTTCCAAAAATGTTAGCATAGATAGAGTCCTCCGCTAGAAGTGACGACAGCTGGTGGATCTGGGCGTGTCCCCAGTCCCACATCTGTCTGAAGGTGTTGATTTGTTTACTGTTAACGGCCCACGCTAATTTTTAAATCCCCCCGGTGTGGGAGAGGCAGCGGGTGCATACAAAGGCACTGGCATGGATTCCGTGGCAGTTGCCCCAAGTACTGCAGCTTCGTGCCACGGGTGAAAATACCTTGTTGCTTCAGCACCAGTGGCATCTAGCCGCAGCACCATTATCACAAAGCCGTGGTACGTATGTTGGTATGTAGCCACGGCACCAGTAGCATGAAGCTGTGGATCGAAGTGGTTTATTATGGAGTGAATAATTTTGACCTGTTTCAGGAGCTGAGGACGTCACCTACAGTCACGTCGTCAGCAACGGTCAGAGGTCATCCAGACGGAACCATGGTAACTGTGGCAACATCTTCTACGTCTTTTACCAGGGTTTCGTGGCATTTTGTTTTTGTTGTAAAAGTCTTTTTTGTGTTTTTCGCAGCTCAGTCATCTGATCCTGACGTGGTTTATTCATCAGTCAGACCAAGAAACACATGACCAGGAACACACAGCAGGTTACCACGGTAACGTGGACGCCAAAATCCATGTGTTTCATTCCTTAACCAGGAAACGTAGATCAGCTGGTGGGTGGAGCCGTCTGTTTTATTGGTGCAGAGCTGTGGATGTTCACTTTTGTTCCGTTGTATTTAATAGATGTGTTTTGTTTCTTTGCTCCACACTGCCCTCTGGTGGTGACGTCATGTATTAAATTAAACTGGACTGAATCCTGTTTCCTGTTTCGACCTTTTGTGTGCGACTTTTTCTATTGTTTCCAAACTGTCGGACTCTTTGACTCACCCACCCGCTTTTATCCATATCTTCGTCTAAAGTCATTATTTATTTACTGTATGATGTCTTATATTTGTGCTTTGCAATATCTTCTGTTCTTCACTGCAATTTTTTTTGAAGAAAAGGGTTTTGTGGATGCGCTCCAGTTGTACTCTGTACTAGGAGCAGCGGCCTGATGTCCCTAATCATTGAAGTTAATTTCGTTTGATGTACTCTGTACTGTCAAATGACAATAAAGGCAATTCAGTTCAATTCAATTTATGTCGAAAAGTCTGGAAATATCACAAAACCTTCGATTCTTAAAAAGAAATTGAAGATTTAATCAACATCATTTTATGAATTCTTTAAAAAAAAATGCGATAATTATATTAATGCAAAACACAGCTTTTGTTTGATTTTTGGTCAAATGTTTTTTTCTTACTAAAAATACAACTTGTTTGATGTATTTTGTTGCATATTTTCCGTTATTTTCAACTGGCCTTTGTGTTTTTGTCCTAAATTCAGTTGGCCTTCACTCAGATGTTGAACCGGTCTGGGACCCGGTTCTGGGTCACGACTTACCATTTAAGAAAGTCGGACCCACACGAGTCATTTTTATAACTAGTAACAACTCAGCAGACTTTGGTACATTTGAACAAATTTGGGTTTAGTTCAATAGTTAGTTTAGTTTATTTAATTTAGTTCAATAGTTTAGTTTAGTTCAATAGTTATTTACTTTAGTTTGGTTCAATAGTTACTGTAGTTTTATTGAATTAAGTTTCAATAGACAGGTTTTTCGTCTTTCTTCACACAGCGTCTCCTGTTTTGTGTTTTTTATGTCAATCAGGGGCATTTTCTGTCAGTTCATTATTTTATTGTAAATATTGAAGTTTCAACTCTGATTTTGATCAACCTTAAAGGAAACTTCTCTCTGCCAACAGCAGCAGTATCATGGGTAATTTATTGTTTAGAGCACAACAGGAAAGTCCAGTTTACGAAACATCCTCATGAACTATAGCAGCTCCGCCCCTTTTGGTTTCAACATTTAGCCATTGTTCCATATTGATGAAGAAATGGATTTCAATGCAGTTCCTCATTCAACAACTATGTACGTCTGTACTAAAAATAAGAAAGAGGAACTGTGTTCATAAAGACGACGATCAGCATCAGAACAACATGAAGAACCCATCTGTTCTGTGGGGTGAGTTCAGACAGGCAGTCATACATTCATTTGTTGATTCATTTTTTCATTCATTCATTCGTTCTTCCATTCATGTGTTCATTTGTTTGTTTGTTCGTTCGTTCGTTCACTCATTCATTCATTCGTTCGTTCACTCATTCATTCATTTGGTCATTCATTCATTCATTCATCTTCCAGTCCTGTCATCTGTCTTATCTTTAAACCCATTGTTCTTGTATAAAGGAGTTGATCGTCAGCGTACGATGTGATTCTTCTGATGTTTGACCTTTGAACGTCACATCAGCTGTTGAATGATGTGGGCTAAACTGGTCCTGGACCGTGTGGGTCCACATGGGTCCACCTCACATCCACTTGTCTGTTTGGGTGGTTGGACTCTCTGATGCTTTACAAACAGACTGAAGAACGAGGGAACAGGAAGTTGAACCAAGGCCTCACACTCAGCTTTCAACTGTCAGTGTTCGACCACAGGAAGTTTCAGCCGCTAACGTCAAAACCACAGCGTTGTCTTTGGTCGGAAACAAACGGAGGAAGACCAAGATGGGTTTGAGGACTTTAGAACCAACTCAGGGTTCCTCGGGGTTCTGCAAATGTTCTCCCATACCCAGTAGAACATGTGGAAGCTCAGACCAGTAGAAGACGTGTCTGAATAGTCAAACTAGTGCAGTTGTTTGACTTCCTGTTCCAGGAGGCGGAGCTCCAACACATGAACGTGATGTTGTCCAGTCCATGACGTCACTGTCTGTGGTCTCAGGTTTGTCCACCTCTGGACAATGTCCAACTGGTCACATCAATGACAGACACACAACTGTTGAACAAGCACTATGACCTCTGACCTGTGTCCTCTGACCTGTGTCCTCTGACCTCTGACCTGTGTCCTCTGACCTGTGTCCTCTGTCCTCTGACCTGTGTCCTCTGACCTCTGACCTGTGTTCTCTGACCTCTGACCTGTGTCCTCTGTCCTGTGTCCTCTGACCTGTGTCCTCTGACCTGTGTCCTCTGACCTGTGTCCTCTGACCTGTGTCCTCTGACCTCTGACCTGTGTCCTCTGTCCTCTTCAGGTGTCTGTGTCCTGCTGCTGTCTGGACTGACTGTTTCTTCAGGTGAAATGATGAATTCAACCAATCAGACTCAATAACAGTTGGACATTTGGTCCATGTGTCTTTAACCTGTTGAATGTGTTGACTCTGTCCAGTCTCTGTGGACGTCTTTCCAAACGTTCAGCAGTTCTTCAGAAGAGACAGTTTGTCTGTGAGTTGTGCAGATGTTCAGACAGATGGATGGACAGTGAAGAGGACACTGACGAACGGAAACACTGAGACATGTGCAGAGTTTGGAAGGATAGACGGGTCATTCTGCGGCGTCGGTCCTCTCACGTCAGGGTCCAGTGGAGTTTACTGGTGTGAGACCAGTTCAGGACAGCAGAGTGACCAGGTGTCCATCACTGTAACAGGTGAATAAACTGAGCTGTGATTGGTTGAAGTGTGTCTCTAACAGGATTGGTGGTTCCTGAGGGAAGTCCAGCTTTAACTGGAGGTTTCCAGTGTGGCCTTGTGGGTAGCAGGTTCTGTTCCAGACAGTGGACCAAGGTTATAATAGTTTGGGATTTTTAATTATAGTTTAGTTTTAATAAGTTTTGACTTATTTTCTCTAATTCAGTTAGTTTTAATTAGCTTTAGAGTAGGTTTGCTAGTGTTTATTTGTTACAGTTTTTTTCTGAATGCTTAGTTTTAGTTTAGTTTTAGTATTAGTTTTAGTTATTTCATATATTTTATCTTCCTCACTATTCTATTCAAAGAAATTAGTGAGGCATGGATCAGCAGGTTACCCTGGACACTTTATTTGGGGGTGGGGTTAGGGCGGCTCCTTGACTGAGCAGAGACACAAACACATGTACAGTACAATGTATGAATTCACTATAGCAGGTTGGGGGGGTGGGGGGGTGTCGATCAATACACAACATCACTTATGTGAAAACAATGCAAAGACGTGCAAAGTGTGAGAGGAGATGCACAAAGCAGCCAGCAGTAAACCAGATAAAAAATATATATAAACCACCTAACCAGCAGTAAACCCCATACAAACATACATAAACCACTTATAAACATATATAACCCAGTTCAGCAGCAGTAAACCACACACCTTAGCAGATATCTCATCTCTTATAATGTTAAAAAAAAGTTTGATGTTACTAGCTACAGCTAGCTGAATTAAAATGAAGCAAAGTTGGCTAATAATGGAACTGTAGATGATTAACAGGTTCCATCCCTCTGTCATTGGATTAGTTTTCCTCCTCCTCTTTTCTCCTCTTCTAAACTGTGCAGTTCAGGCCTTGGAAGGCCTTTTCATGGTGATAAACTCTCCAGTCTTTACCTGGATGCTAGTTCAACTGTTGTAATTATCCAAATTACGTCCAAAAATAGCGAAGCGAGACTCTCGGTTTAAAAATACGCATTCATTTTACTGCGTGTGGCAACTTGAAAAACACACACAACTTTCTCACAACTCGTGGCATACATACATCTGCTTCTGTGAAAATTTCCTATGCTTCTTGGGTAATGCTAAGCCTCATGGGAAAAGTAGTTATCTTAATCTTAGCATTCACTATGGCTTATTTTAGCTCAATTTTTAACATAAATCACAAATGAAATATACTGTATATTTTACTCAGAAATAAATGAACATGAAATTGCATATGCATCATGAAACCATAATAAATCCAAACACAAATCACTTGTACCCTTTCTTTCCCAGATAAAGTCACAACATCAACACCTGTCTGACTCTGTCATTCAGCTCCACTCTGTCTCTGTCACTCACACACACACTGAACAAAAAAACAAACAAACAAAAAACCCGACCCCACGCATCACTGAAGTAAATCCCAGACAGGACTGTGCTGCTGTGTCCCAGCTTTAGTCTGTATGTTCCAGGTAGAGTGGGGACCAGAAGACGACTGGAAACCACCAGTGACCAGACATGACGGACTGTGAAGTGTCATATGGTACCAACAGCTAAAACTGCTGGAGCGAAATAAATCAATTTGAAATAAATCCGAAATTAACAAAGACGAAAACGAAGAGAATTTTATCCATAATTTTTTATATGTTTTAGTTAGTTTTGTAAGAACACAATACAGTTTCAGTTAGTTATCGTTTTTCTTTTAATTAGAGTTTTTATTTATTTCAGTTAACAAAAATGTTTTTTTCAATTTTAGTTTTCGTCGTTTCGTTCGTTTTTGTTAACAATTATAACCTTGCAGTGGACGTGGACCACAGCTCAGTCTGACCACCAATCAGCTCTCTGTATAGCTGGTGTGAGGACAGTGGGCGGAGTCACACACATATTAGCTGCAGATGAGGACATCCCATATTCATCTAGTTTCAGATGTGGACACAGTTCAATGTTGAAGTCCCCCTTATGACCTTAGATCAGAACCACTGTTGGAGTCCACTTCATGTGTGTGTCCTTTGTCTTTATTTGTGTCTCTGCTCTCATTTGTCCAACTCTGCTTGTATTTAACAGATTTTTCTGTAATCTTGGACATCCCTGCACTTCCTGTGGAGACAGGAAGTGATGTCACTCTGCGCTGTGTAGTCATAGATGGTTCAACACAGAAAGCCGAGTTTAAAAAAAACAGTTCGACACTCTCATCTGTCCCAGTAGAAGAGTGGACCATCTCTGTAGACCACCTGTCTGATGCAGACCAGTACTCCTGTTATGTTCCATTGATTGGTGAATCTCCATCGAGCAGCCTGAGGGTCAAAGGTGAGGACTGTGACATCACTTCCTGTTCATAAAGTACACATTACAGACAGAACATATGTAGGTCCCCTGGTGGACACTCATAGTACTGCAGTTCAACATTTTCACCACAGTCAAACGTCTCCATCGTATGTTTCTATAAACACAGATCAAACCAATAGATAGAACATGGATCTTCAAATCTTTGGTCACATGTTCCATCCGTAAAGTTGGTTTCAGATTTGACAGCTCTTACAGCGCTTTGGTTTCTGATCCAGGATTCAGTTGAATTGGATTCATGTAGATCATGAACATATAAAGTCAAACCAAAGTGGTCCCAGTATAGATCCTTGTGGAACACCGGTCCATGTGTCCACATCAGTGCATTTCTAGACTGTCTTCTGTCTGTTATGAATGAGTGTAAATGTTGGACTTCCTGTTGGGGTTTGTTCCAGTTCTGTCCAGACTGAACAGAACCATGTATCTGCAGCGATGCCCCAAACCAACTCCATATCAGAACATTCACACGTTGTTCTGTTTGTACAAGAATGTTGTGTTTTCAATCCTGTTTAGGTCCTGAAAGATCGGATTAATTTTCCTAAAAGTACTAATTTGAATCCGCTTCATGGACTTTGACTCAGGTTCTATTAAATAAATGTGGAACAGACACCGTCATTTGTTGAGGATCCTGACAGGAACCTTTATGTGCAGATACAGAGCAGAGTTCTGCTGATCCTCAGAGTCTGTCAAACGTTCTACTGGTGCTGATTAATCCAACGCTGTGTTTGGTTCTGGATCCAGTTCTGATGAACCCGTGGACCTGATGGTAGATCAGGAACTGACACTGAACATCATGTTCTGTCGTCTCCTACAGTTTCTACCAGTGTCAGCTGCTCGTCTTTCAGACAGGGGAAGCTCAGTGTCGGCTTACATCAAAAAAAAAAACAGTCAAGTTAAATTCGATAAGATAAAGTCGGCTCTCCGTTCCTTTTTAAGAAAATGGTCATATTGTACCAAGTAAACCAGAAAACGTTGAAATTATGTTAAATTGAAACAAGGAAGTACAATGAGTGTGTTTTATTTACAGTGCAAGAAATGAACAGTTAATTTGGTAGTGGTTTCTGTGATTTCACAGCAGAATGTGTGACAGTATTAAACTGAACTGTGTCAGTGAAGGAGCAGATCTGAAAACAGCTGTCAATCAAACAGGATTCTGCCTTTCGACTGATCATCCAATCAGCATGTGTAATCCTGGCGTCCAGCCAGGCCGAGCTCCGCCCACAGCTCCATTCACCCCAAGAGACTCCCGGCGTCCGGGGGCGGGACAACATGGTGGCATTTATCCAATTAGCGTCCAGTTTTGAGGCAATGAAAAAAACTGTTCCACTCAGTCCCATTGAAGTGCATGGACGCTGAGCGTCTACGGACAAATGCACTGAGCAGAGATGGAGGAGAAAACACAGACACGGGAATGGAGGAGAAGTGAAAAAAAATGAGTCCGTTGATTTGTGATAAAACTGATTCTGAATGAACTCTGTGAGATGAACGTGTTCTAACACATTTGGAGTCAATGAAATGTCAACACAACCGAACAGATTTAACCATTTAATTTTTGTAATTTTAGGGGAAGCTGAGCTTCCACTGCAGTCTGTGAGAAATCACCACTGGTTTCTACCACCACTACCTCTGTTCCTACAACTTCATCCTCTGATCCTGGTTCCTCTTCAGATCCTGGTTCTTCAGGTCCTGGTTCTTCAGATCCTGGTTCTTCAGGTCCTGGTTCTTCAGATCCTGGTTCTTCAATGTCCGTTGTGAGGCTGTTCCTCCACCTGCTGGTCGCAAGTCCGTACTGCGTCTCCACTGTCCTGATGGTGTCAATCTACCGTAAAAGGATCACAGGTTCTCATATGTTCTATGTTCTTGTGTGTTCTCAGTTCTTGTATGTTCTAGGTTCTGGTATGTTCTCTGTATGTTTCTGTGTCCAATCCCAGCATTTAGTCCATCTCATCATATCAATGTTGGGTCTGATCGAATGACTTGTCGTTCTAGGTTCTAGGTTCTCGTATGTTCTAGATCCTCATATTTTCTAGGTTCTTGTATGTTCTAGGTCCTCATATATTGTAGGTCCTCATACACTACCGGTCAAAAGTTTTGGAACACCCCAATTTTTCCAGTTTTGTATTGAAATTCCAGCAGTTCCAGTCCAATGAACAGCTGTAAATGGTACAAAGGTAAGAGTGAACTGCCAGAGGAAAAAAAAAAAAAAAAAAGGTCAGGTTAAACAAAACTGAAAAATAATGTACATTTCAGAATTGTACAAAAAGGAGAACAAGAAATGGGTTAAAAACTTAAAGCAGTTCTGCAGCAATGGAGGTTGATCAAGTCTGGAAAGTTGGTGCTACCAGTTCCTCCAGGTGTCCCAACGTTTGTGAATTCCTTCAACCCCCTGTGTCTGCAGAACAGGAGTGTGGAACACACTGTGGTACCAGACCCATGGAGCAGTACTGGAACAGGACTGGACTGCAGACAGTAGTGTGTTAGTATAAAAAATGGAAAAGAGGAAAAGACAATTAATGATAGAAGAGAGACAGAGCATCAGAAGAGTGAAAAGTGTAGGTGTGTCCTCCAGAGAAATGTCCAAGAAAGTCCAGGTGTCAGTCAGTCCAGTTTCCTTCAGCATCCAAAGGCACTGAAACTGGACTGGAAATGCAGACAGAAGAGGTCTGGCAGTGACAGTGGTCGTAGTAAGACAGTCTGAGTTTCCAGTGGGAACAGCAGACTGAACAGATGCAGGTCAAACACTGGTCGTGAACACCTGGACCTGAGCTGTGTTTGACTCCGCCCACAGGAAGAAGAGCAGCCGTCGCCATGGAAACCAGGCAGCGTCACGTCGGAGACGAAGACGAACACTACGACGACGTGGCTGCAGGCGTCGCCATTGAACACGACTTCTAAAGTAATGACGTCAACTTCGACACCGAAATATGTTTTTATTTCTAATTTTACACTTTTCATCTGAAAAAGATTCTGAAAAACAAGAGTTTTTTCTTTTCTATAAATGATGTGATTTCCAAACTGAACAGAATTAGTTTGTAAATAAATGTTTCATAAACTCTTTAATATTTTTAATCTGGTTTTATCTGATGGTGATGTTTTAAATATTAAACTTTACTCATTTATTCTCATTATTCTTTGTTTTGTTTTTTTACTCCACCTTTCTGTTCAGTTGGAGTAAATCCAGTCTAAACCCACTGGAGTTTGTGTTCCATTCTTCATCAGCTGAACTCAGATCTCAGTCTGTGTGTGTGTGTGTTCACTTAAGGCCTGTTTGGGTCCAATACTGTTCTGAACCTGTGGAAATGTGGGAGAGTGGACACTGAGAATCCATCCACCACACAGCTGTGGACCGTCCACTGGACGAGTGGACACAAGGACTATTGGACAGGTGGACACTAGGGTGGACACTGTAAAAGGACAGGACTATTGGACAGGTGGACACTAGGGTGGACACTGTAAAAGGACAGGACTATTGGACAGGTGGACACTAGGGCGGACACTGTAAAAGGACAGGACTATTGGACAGGTGGACACTAGGGTGGACACTGTAAAAGGACAGGACTATTGAACAGGTGGACACTAGAGTGGACACTGTAAAAGGACAGGACTATTGGACAGGTGGACACTAGGGTGGACACTGTAAAAGGACAGGACTATTGGACAGGTGGACACTAGGGTGGACACTGTAAAAGGACAGGACTATTGGACAGGTGGACACTAGAGTGGACACTGTAAAAGGACAGGACTATTGGACAGGTGGACACTAGGGTGGACACTGGAAAAGGACAGGACTATTGAACAGGTGGACACTAGAGTGGACACTGTAAAAGGACAGGACTATTGGACAGGTGGACACTAGGGTGGACACTGTAAAAGGACAGGACTATTGGACAGGTGGACAGGGCCGTAGGACAGGACTATTAGGGTGACACTGTAAGGACAGACTATTGGCAGGGGACACTAGACTATTGGACAGGTGGGACACTAGGGTGGACACTGTAAAAGGACAGGACTATTGGACAGGTGGACACTAGGGCGGACACTGTAAAGGACAGGACTATTGGACAGGTGGACACTAGGGCGGACACTATAAAAGGACAGGACTATTGGACAGGTGGACACTAGGGCGGACACTATAAAAGGACAGGACTATTGGACAGGTGGACACTAGGGTGGACACTGTAAAAGGACAGGACTATTGGACAGGTGGACACTAGGGTGGACACTGTAAAAGGACAGGACTATTGGACAGGTGGACACAAGGGTGGACACTGGAAAAGGACAGGACTATTGGACAGGTGGACACTAGGGTGGACACTGTAAAAGGACAGGACTATTGGACAGGTGGACACAGGGTGTGAAGTGTCGTCTGTGATTCTGAAGGAGTTTGACCAACGTATGAACGAGTGGAAACGAAACCAACACAAGGAAATCTGGACGGAAATGACACGAACACAGACACAGATTTAAGATGACCTTTGACCTGCACTGTTTTTATTGGACTTATCTGTCTTCTCTTTTCCTTCCTGTTCTTTTCCTTTTCTATCCTTTCTTTTTCCTTTTCTTATCCTCTTTTTCCCTTCTTTTTTCTTTATTTCTGTTCTTTTCTTTTTTCCTTTCCTTTTTCTTTTCTTTTTTTCTTTTCTTTCCCTCTTTTTCTTTTCTTTTCTTTTCTTTTCTTTCCCTTTCGTTTTCTTTTCCTCTTTTTCTCTTCTTTTCCCTTTCCTTCTTTTCCTTTTCTCTTCTTTCCTTTTCCTTTCCTTTTCTTTTCCTCTTTTTTCTTTTTCTTCTTTCTTTTCTCTTCTTTTCCCACTTTTTCCCTTTCTTTCCCTTTTCTTTTTCTCTTCTTTTCCTTTTCTTTCCTTTCCTTTTTCTTTTCTTTTCTTTCCTTTTTCTTTTGTTTTCTTTGTCTTTTCTTTTCCCTGTCTTTCCTTTTTCTTTTTTTTCCTTTCCTTATTCTTTTCTGTTCTTTTCCTTTCCTTTTTCTCTTCTTTTCCTTTTTCTTTTCTTTGTCTTTTCTGTTCTTTTCTTTTCTTTTTCTTTTCTTTTCTTTTTCTTTTCTTGTCTTTTCTTTTCATTTCTTTTCTTTTCATTTCTTTTCTTTTCTGTTCCGTTCTGTTCTTTTCTTTTCTTTTCTTGTCTTTTCTTTAAGTGCATTATCAGAGCTACCATTACTCTGAATCATAAATCATACATTTTTAATCTCGCAGCATTTCCACTTTTAGTCGTTTCTTTTCACATGGAGAAAAATCAGAGGAAACAAAACTGAAACACTACAGACACATGAAGACATTCGCTCCAGGTTTATCTGGAAATAATGGAATGGGAAAAATGGAAAACAGGAGGAACGTGTGGTACATGTTGTTACAGTTCAGAAGCTTCTGCTCCGCTGTTTGTTTGCTCTGACTTTTGTGGAGGTTTTGGTTCCATTTGCTGATTTGATGTTTTGTTAAGTTTTCCTACAATAAGGCTGAAACTCTGAGTATTATTGTGACATTATTGTGAAAAAAATATTGTGGAATAAATGTAGACCTTTCATGCAGTGTCTTGTGTTGAATTTATTGGAAAAATTGTGTAGTTTCAGAATTTAACATCCAAAAATGTGTATGACTTGTCCTTGTGTGACTTGTTGCATGATGTTTGCTGAAAAGTGGGCAAAAATTACCCTTTATCAATGACAAATGATTTGAAAACCCATATTAATCCTGTTGCTGCTTGTAAATGTTCACTGAACTTTCTTCCTTTTAACCTCAGAAGCAGAGCTTCTGGTCTGGCCTTTTGAATGAGGATCAGTTTCAGTGATTTCAGTTCAAAGTCAATGACGTCAGATCAGCCAGTTCCTCAGAAGACGTCCTGGGACAGTTGGGTTTGGATTTTTTGGCTTCTAGGTAAGAATTGGACTTCTAATTCTGTATGTAGAGTACATATGATCATAAATCTGTATGTATTCTACACCATTCTCTTTCTTTTTCTGTTGTGAATAAAGCATTACCCAACAATTAAGTCTATTCTAATATTAGATCAGTCAAATCATTACTTTTACTAACCCTACCCCCATCAGTTTTTAGTTTGTGAAAAAAATACAGACCACTGTATAAAAAAAAAAAAAAAAAAAAACTTGCATTCACTCAGTTTTCAATATCTAGCAACAAAATTTCATCAATTCTGCCCACCTACATGGGCTACAATTAGTTTATATTATTTAGGCCCATTTACTTTCCTAAAGTGAGATCAAGTTTTTTTACGACCACATTTTCATATTGGTTTTTGAAACTGCCACCGATTTGTTAGATTTGGACTTTCTCTGTCAATGATGAAGCCAATTTAAGCAGCCAGAGTCACTTTAGGAAGGCTTCTATAGATCCATTTATAGTTAAACTAATAAAACAACTCTTACACATGTTATGGAGTAATGCTTAATTCATATATATATATATATATATATATATATATATATATATATATATATATATATATATATATATATATGTATATATATATATATATATCCAGGGTGGGGAAGCAAAATTTACAATGAACATTTAGTTGTTTTTTCTCAGCAGGCACTACGTCAATTGTTTTGAAACCAAACATATACGGATGTCATAATCATACCTAACACTATTATCCATACCTTTTCACAAACTTTTGCCCATATGAGTAATCAGGAAAGCAAACGTCAAAGAGTGTGTGATTTGCTGAATGCACTCGTCACACCAAAGGAGATTTCAAAAATAGTTGGAGTGTCCATAAAGACTGTTTATAATGGAAAGAAGAGAATGACTATGAGCAAAACTATTACCAGAAAGTCTGGAAGATACTATTAAAGAAGAATGGGAGAAGTTGTCACCCCAATATTTGAGGAACACTTGCACAAGTTTCAGGAAGTGTGTGAAGGCAGTTATTGAGAAAGAAGGAGGACACATAGAATAAAAACATTTTCTGTTATGTAAATTTTCTTGTGGCAAATAAATTCTTATGACTTTCAATAAACTAATTGGTCATACACTGTCTTTCAATCCCTGCCTCAAAATATTGTAAATTTTGCTTCCCCACCCTGTGTGTGTATATATATATATATATATATATATATATATATATATATATATATATATATATATATATATATATATATATATATATATATATATATATATATATAGTTTGGACTCACCTTTTAATTTAAATGACATGAGATGGACCACAGATGTCCAACCAGTGCTCAGCATCACTGGGAACTCTCTCAAGACTTTTGGAAAACATGTCAGGTGACTACCTCATGAAGCTCATCGAGAGAATGCCAAGAATGTACAAAAGCAGTAATAAAAGCAAAATGTGGCTATTTTGAAGAATCTAAAATATGAAACATGCTTTGAGTTACATCACACTTTTTTTAACTACATAATTCCATATGTGTTCATTCATAGTTCTGATGCCTTCAGTGAGAATCTACAATGTGAACAGACATGAAAATAAAGAAAAAATAAGTGAGTCCACACTTTTGACTGGTAGTGTGTATTTATTTATTGTTTTAGTTTTAGTTTGTTTTTTTTTTTATTTCAGACTGACTGAATAGGGCTCAGATGCCCAGACCAAAGCCATCCAGGGGTGGAGGAAGGAAGTCCTCCTGGGGAGGAGTCAGAGCTCACAGATGAAGACAAGAAAGCATGTTAGGTTTGATTTTTGACAGAAATTAAATGGTTAAATCCAGTCGTGCATAGGCCAAATTTCTTTTTTTTTTTTTGTTTCAACCTTGTGTCAATAAAGGCTCAGTGATCTGAAAACCACAAAAGGTTTTTCATAAATTATTTCACATTCCTGAGAAAATTTGACCCTAAACTGATATATTTTCAGTCCAGAACCAAGTACTTGAATTTCTGCCCTTAGTGTCACTAAAATGCAACTCAGACCTTGAACCTTGTCATACTCTGTTTTTTTTTTGGCCTAAATGAATGAAATAATTGACGTCACAGCTAAAAACAAAACACGAATAAAAACTCCGCTGAACATGAACCTCTGGGCTGACGCGTGTGTCTACTGTCATCATGATGGCGTCTGCAATGACAACAGACGACTGAGTGTTAATTAGAAATTATCACCACAGCGTCGCTCTGTCCTGTCGCCTCGTCATCGTCACCCCCTCCGGGTGTCACTGGGGGGGTGGGGGGGGTGGGGGGATGGGGAGGGCGGGGCTTGGAGACATCCATCAGATCAGACATACAACACATACCACATTCACCCCATTTTATGTTTCTATTCAAGAACATATGACTTCCTTTTACTGCATGAAAAACCAGATTATCGACCCCGTAAACGCCCGCCAACTTCAAAGATTCCCGGTAATTATCGTGAGTTTACTGAAAAGTTCAGCTGTGCCGGAAACTGCCGCAAACGGAGCCAACCGGGGAGGAGGAGCGGGGCGGGTGTGGGGGCGAGCGGGTGCGGGGGTTAACAGCTCGCAGAGGTGTGAACGACCCTCATTTACATTTGAATGTCACTGGTGCCTGCCATGTCTGGCAACAGAGACACACATTGGATGTTTTTTTTCTTTTTTTTTTCTTTTTATAGCATCCCATTGGATGTTACCACAAAGGACAGCTCACATGTGATTGGTCATCTGTGCAGCATTATAATATGCCCCACCCATTAAAAATATTATTATTATTGTTATTATTATGTTTATTATTCAGATATTTATTTACATATTTATTTATTGTTGCAGGGTAATAATTCACATACTGAAAACATCACCACCAATATCAATTAAGAAAGAACACGACTGCCAAGATCATGTTAAAAAATAAAGACAAGCTTTAATAAAATGTAGAATGCAAAAAGCACACTTACATATTTAAGAAAACAGTGCCAACACTTTCAAATTAAACACACTTAGAATGTCCACAGTCAGTTCAGTCAGATGTGCTGTCCTCACAACATGTGTCTGTGCAGCTCCAGACACAAACAACAACACAGTAGAGTCCAAACAAGGCTTTGTGTTCTGAGCTGGAGCTTCTCCTTTACTTGACGTTTTCATTAACGTTTTTGTAACTGCAACATATAAAATACATCCAACTTAAATTACTAACAGACAGTTATTATTAATTACTCTACACACGTAATGCACTCACATCACTAGCTTGAATATCATAAACATTAGCTTCATTACACGTTCACAGAACAGTTTCAATCAACCAACATCTAGAACCTAATGTTGTTTTCGGATATATATACTTACAAAGAAGAAAATGTTCCAAGGCACACAGTAGTAGAGCACACTTAGCGAACATGAGTTTTTCTGAACTTTAACTGCAGAGAAAATAGTGAACGGCAAATATACGTCAAAGATCATCTCTAGCAAAAGAGCGCTCACTCTGTATACAACCTGAGTGCACAGAGAACACAAAGATCCTTAAGGAGAAGACATCTCACTCCTATCAATTCTTAAGCCAACTGCATTTTAACAGATTTTAACTGATTTATCTATTATCAACTTATTGTAACTTATGAAAGTAATTTATACAACGTATGAAATAAGTTTGATCTTTGACCTAAAAACATCACATCAGACAAGTGTTGGTGCCATCTTCTCTGAGGGTGGTCCAGTCCAGTCTTCTGTGGTGGTAGAACATGTGTTGGTTCTGCTGTAGTGTCTGTGGTGGTAGAACATATGTTGGTTCTGCTGTAGTGTCTGTGGTGGCAGAACATGTGTTGGTTCTGCTGTAGTGTGTGTGGTGGTAGAACATGTGTTGGTTCTGCTGTAGTGTCTGTGGTGGTAGAACATGTGTTGGTTCTGCTGTAGTGTCTGTGGTGGTAGAACATATGTTGGTTCTGCTGTAGTGTCTGTGGTGGCAGAACATGTGTTGGTTCTGCTGTAGTGTGTGTGGTGGTAGAACATGTGTTGGTTCTGCTGTAGTGTCTGTGGTGGTAGAACATGTGTTGGTTCTGCTGTAGTGTCTGTGGTGGTAGAACATATGTTGGTTCTGCTGTAGTGTCTGTGGTGGCAGAACATGTGTTGGTTCTGCTGTAGTGTCTGTGGTGGCAGAACATGTGTTGGTTCTGCTGTAGTGTCTGTGGTGGTAGAACATATGCTGGTTCTGCTGTAGTGTCTGTGGTGGTAGAACATGTGTTGGTTCTGCTGTAGTGTCTGTGGTGGTAGAACATGTGTTGGTTCTGCTCTAGTGTCTGTGGTGGTAGAACATATGCTGGTTCTGCTTTAGTGTCTGTGGTGGTAGAACATATGCTGGTTCTGCTGTAGTGTCTGCGGTGGTAGAACATGAGTTGGTTCTGCTCTAGTGTCTGTGGTGGTAGAACATATGCTGGTTCTGCTTTAGTGTCTGTGGTGGTAGAACATATGCTGGTTCTGCTGTAGTGTCTGCGGTGGTAGAACATGTGTTGGTTCTGCTCTAGTGTCTGTGGTGGTAGAACATATGCTGGTTCTGCTTTAGTGTCTGTGGTGGTAGAACATGTGTTGGTTCTGCTTTAGTGTCTGTGGTGGTAGAACATATGCTGGTTCTGCTGTAGTGTCTGTGGTGGTAGAACATGTGTTGGTTCTGCTCTAGTGTCTGTGGTGGTAGAACATATGCTGGTTCTGCTGTAGTGTGTGTTAGAGTGCAGCTCATAGGTTAGAGCTCCAGACTCTGGAAGGATGGAGGCCTTACAGTCCACCCAGATGTCCCATCAGCAGTGCCATCTTCTTCATCAGACGTCATATCCATTGTGATCCCCCTCCATAAATCTCCTCCTTGTTGGCCAGTTCAGCCTCTTTTGCCTCCAGCTGCTGTACAGACAGAAGTACCATCAGTGCTGCACTGTGAGGCTAACAGTAGTAGAATGTGGTGTTTGTGTCAGATTCAGATTAAACACAGATTCTTATAAATCTTACCGTCTTTCTTCTCTGCTGTGGGCTGAAATGTTCATGGCTTCTGCCTGGACTGTTAGATCTGGTCGGCTGTATGTGTAGTTCCATCGGACTGTTTCTTTATATCTTACAGGCCACTGGAATTAAAATATACAAGTTAGGAAGAGTAAAAAAATAGATGCATAGGATTAGAACAATAGAGAAACAAAACACAACAAACTATTAAAGTTACTTAATCAGCTGGACTCCACTTTCTACTCCATTCCAGCCTGGACCTTCAGCTGGAGCTGACATTAAATGAGAAGTCCCTGCCTCATTGTGGGTGAGCTCAGTCTGAAAACCAAATAGAAATAGTTCAGAAAAAGCAGACATTAAAGGCATACATTTACTTCTATAGAGCAGAATGGATCCAGGCTCTTTAAGATCTTACCGTTGCTCTAGTTCATACCATCTGTTGTTTCCTTCACTGTTTTGCAGACGGCGCACACCTTCCTAAAATAATACAAGACTAAGTCACTTTGAGGAACAAACCCCTCCAGGTTCCAGCAGGTCAATGTGACACATTCAGGACTTTAATCAGTTCCACAAGTCAAACCACACTATCATACACTGTGCAATTAACGAAGAAAGTCACACTAAGATAAAATTCCCACCTAAATAGCACACATGTAATAATTAATTGAATATATACTTACCACAATTTTTGGATTGTGCTCCAGCCTTTTTGTGGTTCTTGTCCACAGTCTGGTGGCTCATCCAGTGTCTGCCTGGTTCAAGTCAGTCAGTTGTTGTGTCACCTCCACTGTAAACTGCTGTGTCATGTACGACTCCATTTGCATTTGTATACCTCACAGCAGGACCATTTACATACGAAAACCTCACATAGCCCAAGGGGCTGGGGAGGGGTTACTGCCAAGGCTCTCTAACCAGAGGGGGGGGGATTCACGGCAATTCCCGGCAGTTAGAGAGAATTTTCTGTGGTGACTTCAAATTCCCACCAGTAGGCGTTAATTTCAAGTTCCACAGCAATTTACAGGGACGTTAACTGACGAAAACCCCACTTTTCATGCAGTGTTTCTATTTACTATTATTTATGAACTTATTTCAGGGGCCACATTCAGCCCAATATGACCTGAGGTGGGCTGGACCGGTTTAAAAAAATAACAGTGGAAAAAAAAAGAATTACATTATGAAATGTAATTATGTTTACAAAAGTGTCCTTAAAAATGTGAATAACATGAACAACCTGAAATGTAAGAATATTAGGTGCAATTTTAACAATATTCTGCCTCAGTTTATCATTTCACATGTTCATTCTAACTTACAGATCACAGTGGATCTACAAATACACAAAACATTTAGTAAAAAGCAGAGTATTGTTCAAATGACATTTACTTCTCTTTAGACATTTCAGGTTTTTCATATATTTTTTTTTTTGAAAGGATAGTTTGTAAATGTAAACAATTTCATCTAATTTTACTTTTTTTTTTTACACTAAAACAAAGACAAACATTTGAAGTTGTGAATTCCCTGGACTGGTGGAGAATTGTTGCTGATGTGCCCTTAAACAAGGCACTTAACCCCCCCCCCCATTTGCTCCCCAGACACAGAACATGGTGAGCCCACTGTTCCTAGCATCCAGTGTGTGTGATGCATGATCTAGAGATGGGTTAAAGGCAGAAGAGCAGTTTCAGTGTGTGGTGAATATTTACATGTGTGACAAAAGAAAGATTCTATTGTATTCTATTCTATTCTATTCTATTCTATTCTATTCTATATGGAGCTGGATAAATATTAAAGGCACAGGTTTTTGCTGCCTTGTGTGTGATACAGACATTTGAAGGACTGCAGAATGAACATAAAACACATGATTAACCTGTTGAAAATATCACTGTAACAAAACTTAGTCCTGGGTTTTACATAGAAACTGCAGATGTACAGTTTAGAATAAAAGAAAAAAAAAAAGGATTCATTTTTACAAAAAACAACATAAAACAACCCCCCCCCCCCCCCCCACAGATCAATGAATTTACAGCAACACAGTCCTGACAACAATAAATTAATACGCTACAAATTAGTAATCGTATATCAAACAAGTGTTCAGAGAACACAAACCTCCACCAAGCACCCTGAACTGTGTGCATGTGTGGATCGACTATTTCTGTTTAAATTCAACAGTTTCCAGGTTGTTCCATACAGCAGAAACAGTTGAAGCTTGGTACCAGTCATCTGTCTGTCAAATTAAATTAAATTCACATCAATATTTGTTGAGTTCTAATTTTAAATGTGTGGTAAATGGGATTTTCAGTGTAAAATGTAAATGTCCACAGAGTCCACATTCCACAGTGGATGTGGACAATTTAGTTCCAGATACAAGATATTGTTCTAAGCTACAGGTGGATCCAATTGGAGGATAATCGGAGTAGTTTTGAATTTGTTATGAATTTTCAAAAATTGCTCAATGATGACAGATAGGAAAATTGTAGATGTTGTGACCTTGCTGTGACCTTGAACTTTGGCCTACTTGGCCCAAAATTTAATGGGTTGGTCCCAGAGCCTAGGCCTATCTGTGGGGAAGATTTGGGAAAGATGGGTGGAAGAGTTTTCTCGTAAAGTTGCAAACAAACAAAAAAACAAACAAACAAACAAATACACAAACAAACAGACACACACAGCAAAGTGATCACAACACCTCCTGGTGGAGGGAATAAAACAGTGTTTTTTGACCTTGAGGTCAGGTGTTCATATGGGGTCACCTGAAATTTCTAGTCATTGTAAAAAAAAAAGTAAATAAATTACTAATAAAACGTTTTTTTTAATGATTCAATATAGATTTCATTATAATTAAAACGCTGCACATTTTTCCTAAGAAAAATCCATCCATCCATTATCCACCACTTATCCGAGGCCGGGTCACAGGGGTAACAGTCTAAGCAGGGATGCCCAGACTTCCCTCTCCCCAGACTCCTCCTCCAGCTCTTCCGGGGGGACCCCGAGGCGTTCCCAGTCCAGCCCACAGACATAGTCTCTCCAACGTGTCCTGGGTCTTCCCTGAGGTCTCCTCTCGGTGGGACATGCCCAGAACACGCCCCCAGGGAGGCGTCCAGGAGGATCTGAAACAGATGCCTGATCCACCTCAGCTGGTTCCTCTGGATGTGGAGGAGCAGCCGCTCTACTCCGAGCTCCTCCCTGGTGGCTGAGCTCCTCCCCCTATCCCTAAGGGTGCGCCCAGCCACCCTGCGGAGGAAACTCATTTGGACCGCTTGTATCTGGGATCTGGTCCTTTTGGTCCTGACCCAAAGCTCAGGACCATAGGTGAGGGTAGGAACGTAGACTGACCGGTAAATCCAGAGCTTCTCCTCTCGGCTCAGCTCCTTCTTCACCACAACAGACCGATACAATGACTGCATCACTGCAGACGCTGCACCGATCCGTCTGTCAATCTCACGCTCCATCCTTCCCTCACTGTGAACAAAGAAAAATCCAGTTTAGATCAAATGCAGGATATAACATCTGAGAGGGCGTGTCTTGATCATGTGACTGCATGCGTTACGACGCTTCAACCTGCCTGGACATCAGCTGAAACTGGACTGAACAGAGAATGGACAGATTTGTTCACCCGCCTGGACCCTCCAAGAAAAAAAGTCTGTGTTTTGAACGTCTGGGGTCGACAGAAATGTGTGATGTTAAAATGGGCTCATGAGCCAAAAAAGGTCGGAACCACTGAAATAAAAGAAAGAAAAGTGTGTGTGATGCAGAAAACAGCAGGGTCAGGCGCTCACATCAGTCGTCTCATATCTGCTCAAACACTTCACCTCTGTCATCATTCTAATACCTCAGTCTTTCCAGGTGGAGTAGGTCTGCCTGCTCCTCCATCCAAAGGTCAAACGTGGACACTGAACAGTTCTTCACACTCTCAGGATCTGCTTTTTAGCGATCACCAAACAAAACCAAACAGCTGCTTTCTCATATTTATTGGCAGATGGTAAAGAACTAGAAGATCCACTGATGGCAATGAGTGGATCTGGACCCCAGTGTTGACCAAAAACCACTGAAAAACTATGAAAAAATACTCTGCCAGAATGAGTCCAGTTTAGTGCATGAGCAGAAGTTTAGAATTATTTATACCAGCAGATGGCGCAACAACCCACTGACTGGATTCTGTTTTCACTGTAGAAACTCATCATGTTCAGTCCAACATTTACTGTCTATTAATCCAGATATTCTGTTATATAATGTATAATATAATGTATAATGTTTTTAATGGTGATAAATAAATAGCACCCATACATGTAGAAAAAAATAATTCACAGACAAAGAGGAGGGAGGCGAAGCAAGGAGTGAGAACAAACGACCATGTGTGTTTTTAACGCACAGTACAGACACTTTCATACAAACATTTCTCAACCTAGGAGTTTTTTTTCACCGCTGAAAAGTCAAAATAAATAAATATATAAATATAATTTAAATATAAATAAATAAATAGGCTAAATAAATAAAGTTGCAGCAGTGCTGTGATGGTGAGGTGAGGCAGAGGGGGCAACGGCATTAATGTAAATAAACTGTACTTTGAATCTCATTTGGTTATTTTCATTTATTTACTTATTTATTTTTATCAACCCCCATTTTCCTCTTTTTTTCTTTTCTTTCTCTTTTCTCTCTCTCTCTCCTTTTCCTTTCTCCTCATCTCACTTACTTTCAGCTACCTAATGATTGTACTAGGTCATATCCCTGACTTTCATTTTTTTCCCCTTTTTTAATCTTATTTGATTTGATTTTTATTTATTTATTTTACTTGAGAAGCTCACATCACAACAGTCACACCACATACACATCTTACACACTCCACCACACACAGAACATTTACAAAACCAGGACAGGACATGGTGTACACAGAACTGGCTCTGATTGAACACTTTCTGTTTTTCAGAGCGTCCTCTCTACAGGGTAAAGGAACCAAACGTCTCCTTCACTGGTCAGGTTTCAAGTGCGAGATGTTTTATTCAATTTCAGTTTACGGAAACTGTCTGCCTTCTGATTGGTCACTGTCAAGTTGACATTGTCTACACAGTCGCGCCTCACAACCTCTGAGTTGATGCTTGTAGTGGTTTTAGATGCAGAGATGGGAAACTGTGGTGCAGGTGTTGAATTCATGCACATGTGGACCATTCATATCTGCACACACTGAATCAGAGAAGTCGTCTGTGAACGAATTTTCTTGTTTGTAACTGTTTATAGAAATCTGACGCCATGATTGATGCAGTGATGTTCTGTGCTGTCGACAGAATGAACACGACATACGTCAGCTTCTGTTCATGTGTGAATATTCGTCCATTCATCACATTCACAGTGAAACATCATTAAACAGAAGCAATTCAGGAGATGAACTCTTCAAAAACACTGGTGTGAACAGATGATTTTAAGCCTGACTTAGTCCAAAAGACGCATTGGGAAAGGTCCCTTAGATGGTCCAAGAACCACCAGTTGGACAACAAATGTATGCATCCAAAGGCATTCACCTAGACCTGATAGAACCACATGGGTCTGGATCACTGTGGAGAACCTTAGTCCAGACTTTACTGATCCTGGATGAAGCCTTATGTAAACCTCATGAATCCAGAAGCATCGTGGTCTTCATCTGGGATGGACCAGGACTCAATTGAAACCAGAAGGACCACCCAGACCTTTGTCAGGAAGAGGTTCAGAAGCCAGGGTCTGTCCTGGTCTGGGGTCAAAGGTCATTAAAGCCTACAGATCAACACATGCAGGTCTGCCCTAGACTATGTAAAACCACATGGTGGAGATGTTCCAAAGACCTGATAAGGAAGAGGAGTGTTCTGGTCCCAGACCGGTCTGATCTGGAAGACCCTGAACTGTTGAAGTCCTTCAGATGGAGCTGGATCAGACCTGAACCACTGGCTGACGTCTGTAAACAGACTAAGGTTGACTGATGCTGTTTGTGTTTCAGGTGAAACTGGAGCTGCTCCACTGAGGGGAAGTGGTCACATGTCTTAGTTTGTTCCACTGTTGTGGTCGCCGTGGTTACACCAGCCTGGTTGTCATGGTGACTGTGACGACAACCCCTCATAGCCGCCACAGACTGATGCATGATGGGATACCGCGTTGAAAGGACCGCTGGCACCGAGGCCTTGTGTTTGTGGGGTGTGATATTTAGCTCCTCCCACTGACCACCTCCATCCACCATGGAATACTGAACTCCATCAGTGAAGTGGAGTTGAGTCCAAGT
This sequence comes from Sphaeramia orbicularis, assembly GCF_902148855.1. Taxonomy (NCBI): domain Eukaryota; kingdom Metazoa; phylum Chordata; class Actinopteri; order Kurtiformes; family Apogonidae; genus Sphaeramia; species Sphaeramia orbicularis. The sequence goes on from NC_043962.1 coordinate 55,244,996, forward strand.
GTCCATGGTCCTGACAGAGACATGAGTCCAAGTGTCCACGGTCCTGACAGAGACATGAGTCCAAGTGTCCACGGTCCTGACAGAGACATGAGTCCAAGTGTCCACGGTCCTGACAGAGACATGAGTCCAAGTGTCCACGGTCCTGACAGAGACATGAGTCCAAGTGTCCACGGTCCTGACAGAGACATGAGTCCAAGTGTCCACGGTCCTGACAGAGACATGAGTCCAAGTGTCCATGGTCCTGACAGAGACATGAGTCCAAGTGTCCATGGTCCTGACAGAGACATG